>NW_024081995.1:1934-75327 GCF_003009895.1 Hyaena hyaena | reverse complement strand
GGCGAGGATGTGGAGAAACGGGCACCCTCCTACACTGTTGGTGGGAATGTAAACTGGTACAGCCCCTCTGGAAAACAGTGTGGAGGTTCCTCAGGAAACTAACAATAGAACTCCCTTATGACCCAGCAATAGCACTGCTAGGAATTTACCCAAGGGATACAGAAATGCTGAGGCATAGGAGCACATGTACCCCAATGTTCATAGCAGCATCACAATTTTTTTTAAGTTGAAATGAATGTAATCCTTTTAATTTACAGTAACAATACTGAAATTTTATTTTTGTTGTCCCAAGTATTTTAAAAAAAAATTATTTAAATTCAAGATAGCTACCAGTGTAGTACTGAGTTCAGGAGTAGAACCCAGTGATTCATCAGTTACATATGACACCTGGTGCTCATCCCAACAAGTATCCTCTTAAAGCCCATCACCCATTTAGCTCATTGCCCCCAACCTCCCCTCCAGCAACCCTCAGTTTATTCTCTGTTTTTAAGAGTCTCTTACGGTTGGACTCCCTCTTTGTTTGATCTTATTTTTCCTTCCCTTTCCCTGTGTTCATCTGTTTTGTTTCTTAAATTCCACCTGTGAGTGAAATCATGATATTTGTCTTTCTCTGACTGACTTACTTTGCTTAGCATAATACACTCTAGTTCCATCCATGATTCATGAAGTTAACTCTAAAGACCAAACATCACTTGAAATCAACCTGATAAATAAGTTTCACTAAAAAAAGAAAAACTTTGTATGTGGCTATAACATATATCAAACAGCAAGCTATACATCTAAGGTGAGAAGGATGGTGTCTAGTGATTCATAAACAAGACAAAGGTCTGTGGAAGCAAGAGCAGTGTCGCTGGAACACCCTGAGCCGAGCCCCATGTTTATAGGTGGCAGAAACACACTCAGGCCGGTATAAGGAAACAATATGAGAGTGCACAAGAGCTCACATAATCTCAAGGCAGGAGGTAAAGTTGCCAGGCCACAGTCATAAATTAGAAAGTCCTAAGAAACCACTAGATCCCACCATTGCTGTTCATGGTGACCCTTCTTGAGTCTGTCTGTGCAGATGGGCTGGCTACCTCCAGATGAGCTCAGATCAAAGAACTGTTGTGGCCCACTGGGCTGAGCACACCTAAATTAGCAAGAAAGAGAAGCAGGTGAGTGCATCTGAGCAATCTGTGGAATGGGGGGATGCAGGTATGGGAGGCAGACAGACACACTGCAGGAGTGAGCTAAGGAAGCTAGGTGTTCATACGTGGCCCAAAGGGAGGCTGAGGACGCATGCACATCCACTGTTTGGTAACCTATAAATACCCAACATGGCCTGCCTGTGAACCAGAATCAAGTGCTTAAACGTCTTGGAAGGAAGAAGTCTCCAAATCCAAATGATAGCTACAGAGAAGCCAGTTTATTAATTTATGAATTTCTGTCTACACAGAAAGACTTGCAGAGAGGCAATGGATCTTTTGCTTGTTCTTCAATCTCTAACTCACTTTTTTTTTTTTAAGTTTTAATTTATTTTTGAGAGAGAGAGAGCAGGGGAGGGGCAGAGAAAGAGGAAGAGAGAGAATCCCAAGTAGGCTCTGCACTCTGTCAGCACAGAGCTTGATGCTGGGCTCAAACTCAAAAACTGTGAAATCATGACCTGAGTAGAAATCAAGAGCCAGATGCTCAACCGACTGAATCACCCAGGCTCCCCTATAACTCATATTTTTTAAAGTAAAGGCCAAATATCAGATATCTCAATGGAGAAGAAATGAGCTATCATAAAAGGTGGCTCATGCCATCCAGTCCCCTCAATCCTCTTTGCACCCCAGGCAAATCAATGTGTGGTTATCTGTATGAGCTGCACCAAACGGGTTTCCTTTGTGTGAACACACACACACACACACACACACACACACACACACACACACACACATTGGGATAATAACCTAATATTTTTGTATTTATATATATTTTATAGTGTTGCAAAATGATTTTTAAAAACTTTGTTTCACAGAGGAGGGCACTTGTTGGGATGAGCACTGAGTGTTACATGGAAACCAACTTGACAATAAACTATGAAAGAGAAAAAATAAAATTTGTCTTAAAGGAAAAAAAAAACACAACTTTATTTCATATAGTAACCCAATAAGAGTAGTATTAGATCGAATCATATACAACTGTAACTTTTTCTGGTCAGAAGTGGCCAAATATTGGCAATTTTATATGCTTTGAACTAATATTAGCATAACTATCAACCGATTTATAGAAATGTTAAGGAAACTACCTGAGCTTTCCTGGTTCCTAACTTCTAGAAATGGAACTAGAATCCGTATCTTCTCACCCTTAGCTTTGTGTTGTTTCTACCACAATATTATGTGTAAGGAAAGAACACACCCACATACAATATAAACCAAACGTAAGCATCTTGTCTATGTTTGTTTTGTGATAAATTCACTATAGATAAAGATAATGAGAAAAAATTCAAGAAATGCTTTAAATGCTCTTCATTAATTTTTTGCAACCTTCTGCATTTTTTTTCCAAATTAGCAAAGTGCAAAGAATCAAGTCATTTATGCTGGGAAAAAATTACATATTTAGTTTTTCAAATTAGTTGGCTATGAGTAAATTATTTTTTACCTCTGCTGTTTAGGGTTCAGAGAGCTAAAGGAAAGTAAAAAGAATTATGCCTGATTAAATTAAAAGAGAATGATTATGTCATGAAAAATTATTTATTTCTCTACATCTCATTTTTCTTTTTTATAAAAAGGTGAGCCAACGTCTTTCCATGTTGAGAATGACAGAAGCATATCTTTGTTTCTGAGACACTCTCCCTAAATAATATCTGAATTGGAATTCAAATCAATAACCTAATCCTCTCCTGATTATACTAATGTTTCTTTAAAATACAGATGTGTTTCAAATGAGTAAATCATATATAACTTGTTAGTTTTTATTTTAATGCTACAGGGGATTCAAGCATATTATTATATATGCAATGTTTTCCCAAGATTTAGCAAATGACTATCAAACATGGAAATACAGTTTAACAACTTAAACGAAACAAAATGTACATCGTTAATTTAAATTCAATTAGTTGGCTGCATCCCAGCAAACGGCACTAGTTAAGAGGCTGGAGTGTGTGGTGTGGGAATTCCACGGGTCCAGTGAGCCCCCAAATCCTGTGAGCAGCTCGACAGTTGTTTCACTGCTCTAGAAGACAGATCCTTTCTCCCCACGCTACACTCACAGCTTCTCAGGGCACAGGGAAGATGGCACCAATTTGTTTACCCATGAATGCTTTTTTGAGAGGCGAGAGGCCTGTGTGCTTTAATATTTTCCCCCTGGACAGAAACTGGGAGTGGGGGAAACAGAGTACTGCTGTGTCATTTTACTGTTTTTATCTTTCTAGCCATTCGAGAAGACTCTTCTTCTACCTTTCAAGCTTAAAACCTCACAACGAAAAGGCCCTCATTATTATTATCACTATTATTTTCAGACAAAAACAGGTTGTCAAAAAAATTCAGAGCAGAAAGAAATCTCCAGAAATGTCACCTGATTGCATGTGGATTTTCTCTGATACCTTGTGGGTTCAGTCAGAAGGAAGGCTCGGTGGGAGAGAAGCAGGAAAACATCTCTGCATGTTCTTTTAGAACAGAAATTCCCTGACCCCCAACATGAAGACTAATTTCATATTATTGGTCTATGACTATACAAGGTTGCCTGTGTTGAGTGAAAACAATACATCTACAATAATCCTTTGTTAACACGTATATTCTTGGTATAATACTCTACATTGACTATCATTTTTATTGTATTTTCTCGTTCATTAATGTTTTCTCTTTCAGGAATGCCACTGCCTAGCCTTAATTTCATAGATAAGAGATGAAATATAAAAATGCCAAAAATTAGTAGCTGTGTCAGGGGCAATTGCTGCATCACAGCAAGAGCCCACAGCCGCCAGAACCCCGAAAGTCAGTGACTTCAAACATTAAACACTTATTATTGCTCATGAGGCCAATGACCAGCTTGGTAGTTCTAGCCCCTGCTGATCTTACTCTTATCAATTGTGGGGTGGCTGGTCAGCTCTTATGGTCATGGCTGGGATCCCTCACATGTTTAGGGATCTTCTGGGGGCTGTCCAGTCTAGGATGGCCTCACTATTTTGTCTGATGGTTGGCTAACTCTTGACTAGGACAACAGGAGTGACTCATCTATTATCTCATCATCCAGTAAGCTAGTTCACACTTACTCATGTAGCGTTGATGGGGGTCCAAGAGAGTGAGTGAAAACCTCGAATCTGGTGCACTGGCACATCCACCAAATTCAGTTAGCAGAAGCAGCCCACAGCATTAGACCAGATTCATGGGTAGAGAAAAGAGACCCCACTTTTTAATGGGAGAAGCCATAGAGTTACATTACAAAGGGTGTGAATACAGGGAAAAGTGATGATTTGTGGCCATAAAGTCAAACAAACAAAAACAAAAACAGAAAAACATTATGTCACAGTAGTTAACAGAATATTTCCACAAAAACACTGGCTCTATATAGTATTAACTTGTGCTCTGCAAAACAATACACTTGCTCCCTTATAAAAAGGGAGGATAGGTTTCCATGAAAGACAACTGGAAAACTGCATTTATGAGATCCCTCTCTGTGATGTCCTGAAATGAGCTAGCCAGTTCAGTGGCTCCAACTCTCTCAACAGGGACAGCCACAACTCCCCAGAAGTTCAGAAGCTCCTTCTTTTTTCGGCCTCAGGTGTTGCAATGAGACTCAATTTCTCAAAGGCACCCTAAGACTCTGGATGCCAGGCAATTGGAAGTTCCAGCAATCCCCCAGGTGGCTGGTATCCAAGTCCAGACTGCAAGATGTCTGAGCCCAGTTCTTCCCACTGAAGGCTGTTCTCAAGCTCCCATCATACAAAGGGAGAGCAATACGGTGGCAGATTCCTTTATAAGAATACAGCCTGTCAGTATATCCAGCTGTGCCCTGCCCCAGCATACCACTCTCTCATCTCTCCAGGACTCTGGGAGAACAAGGGGCCCATGTACCTGCCGAGACCTTGCACCTAATGGCATTTGCTGGTGATTGCATACAGGCTGCTCTAGGAAGGGTTCAAAGAAACATTTTCAGGACTCTTAGACTCTTTACATAGGACCCAGTGTCTTTGTTGACTGACTCTCCAGTAGAAAGAATATAGTCTCCCAGGCTTTTTTGATGAAGACACCTTTTCTCAAGAAGCATCTTGCAGGACTGGTGTTACATAGAATGCATGTTAGTGAATGATGTCTCATTTAAAGGATAAATTTCAGCAAAATAAATACATCAAAAATGCAAATTCATATAAAACACTCATTGTTTATTTTCTCACATATGCTTATTCTACTTTCAATCCCTTCCGAGGAATTTCTGACAGTCAAAATAAGCTACTAAACAGAAGCAACTAGAAAAAAATAAAAACAAAAACAAAAACAAAAAATAAGTTGACGTTAAAGAAGGATAAGGCCAAGAAGGAAAACAGTTAAAGCTGTCAGATAAAAAAGCCCAGGGCTTGTTACATTTTAGGCACCCACAAAAAGTGTGTTGAAACAGAATCTGAACACAAAATTTAATTGGAATGAGTAAACAGAGAAAAGTAATAATTTATTATTCATTCAGTGAACCTTAGTTATGCCTCTCCTATCAGTCAGTCATATAGATTATTGGGGACACCTAGGAAGAAGATAGGAGTCCTTGTTCTCAAGACGCTTACAGTCTAGAGCAGAAACCATCAAACTAGGGCCCACAGCCAAAACCTACTCACCACTTGATTTGGCAAATGAAGTTTTATTGGAACACAGCCACACTCATTTGTGTATGTATTGTTTGTGGCTGTTTCCCTGCAGCAACTACAACAGCAGAATTGTGTACTTCCTACAGAGACTGTATGGTCTGCAGAACCTAAAATATTTACTGTCTGGCCCTTTACAGAAAGAGTTTGCTGAATGCTGATAGACTCGAGGTCCATCTTTCACTGCTCCAGCTCTATATTCTTTCTCTCAGTGAATGCAGTCTTTTTCTCCTTTCAGTTTCAATGACTTCTTCTACAAAAAAAAAAAAAAAAATGAATATGTAGTCTCCATACCCAGTCATAGACACAGCAAGTATTTCTATAGGTTCTCTTCTTGTCCCATGAAAGCAATTACCTGGTGTGCCTCCTCTACATGTTACTCCTCTGTCTAGGTCAAAGTTGACATGTAGATTAGGAAGAAATAAAAAAAAAAATGTGCCCATTCAGATTTTAGGTACATATGGAATACTTTAGTAGCAGTCTAATAATATCTTGCTTTACTTTAGAAGCTTTCAAATTGCTTGGTCATAATTAGCTTCTGTTCTCTAATATACAAGAGATATAAAAAAATCATTGATATTAACACTGTCCAGTTGTGAAAGCAGGTGCAGGGAGTTAAATAATTCACTTACAAGGGCTGGATTCCCTGACAGCAAAAGTTACTTGCAAGTTTAACAACAGGGCGGCTCCTGTGTCTAGCCCATGAAAGAGCTAGCCTTCCACTCAACTGACCTGCCATGAATTTCCTCTTCCAGGTGCTCCTTTCAGTTTACCTGCTCTCTGTCCCCAAATGGTGCAGGGCAAGGGCATATACCGTGCTCAGCACTTTTACTATTAGGTGAAGGAATGATGGTGCAAGTGTTATTGTCATTTCTGTCCTGGCTGTTGTCTCTGCCCATGTGCTTTATAAACCTCTCTTCCCTTCCTTTCTCCCACTGCTGACATTGTCTCTCTGCAAAAGTGGCAATGGTAAACGCAATCAACTCCTGATGATGGGAAAATCGCGAAGTCTGTGCTTCTTCTTCAACAAAAGCACTTCCTAAAGGAAAAGGTGACTTTCCCCCTCCTAGTTCTGAAAAGCAAATCTCCAGGAATGGAGCGACTTCATAAGTCTAAGAGATTTTTGTAGGGGGGGAAAAAAAAAAGCAGGACTATGTTTTCTCCTAGGACTGCTGAAGCTCAGCTGCTATTCAGCTCTGAGACTCCACTCACTCACTCTGTCCTCCATGTATTGTATTTCAATAAAAACTTAATAAACAGAATATTAAAGATTTGAAGAATTATACAAAGTATTCCATCTCTAACCCTGCCATTTATTTTATTTTTATGAGATATCAGGACCAGTTTAATAAGTATAATAAACATAAAGCCTGGCATTTATAACACCATTCACCTGATTAATACCAGATAATATTTTCTAGAAGTGCCATTTTAATAGGAATAAATGGATAAACAGATATGTCTTAGACTTACTCTTCCAAGATTGCAGGAGCTCAATTTTTGAAAGCAAATTAACAACCCAAATCAATATTTTCCCCATTAATTCCATATTCACTGAAAGAGTTTTACTAGTAGAAGAAAGCAAACGGTAGGCTGGTATTGGACCAGCCAATGCTGCCTTTGATGCATATTACAAAGAAAGCCCTTCTCACTCTTTTTAGTCTTATGGTGGCTCTGGGCTTGCTGCTACAGGTATCTTTATGAAATCACATGGGCACAGCACATGCACATGAGCATAGTTGATGATTAATATTATCAGATCCATCTGGGGCAGGGGCACGATGATGGTTTTTATCATTAATATATCTAATTTATTAACTCCCACTGCCCTCTTTCTTCCTATCTCCAGGCTAAGACTTTCCAAAATGCTAACGACTTCAAAGGAAACTCAAGGACATAAAAAAGAGTATCAACAGAAATGGGTCCTTCTTAGACCTCAAAGAAAGAATTAGAAGGTGAGTATCCAGGAAATCAAACCACACTGGATAAAGACTACCTGTTGTCACAGTGCTGAGAGTGAGTGGTTCAATACCTTGTAAGTTACTCAGAATTCAAATATTAAAAAAGAAACATTATCAATGAATGATCCCCAAACCATAGTAAGATATCACAGTCACACATAAAATTGCAATGGTATTAACAACTGTGACCAATATCAAATATTGGTGACGGTATGTGGAAATAGGTGCTCCTTTACAATGCTGGTGGGAGTAAAATTATTACAGACATTTAGGGGACCACTTTTACAGCATTAATCACAATTTATTTATTTGTTTTTTAAGTTTATTTGTTTTGAGATAGAGAGAGTATAAGCTGGGGAGGCCAGAGAGAGAGGAAGAGAGAGAGAGAAGTGGAGCCAAGTAGGCTCCACTCTGACAGCACAGAGCCCGATCTGGGGCTTGAGCTAATGAACTGTGAGATCATGACCTGACCCAAAACCAAGAGTCAGACGCTTAACCAACTGAGACACCCAGGCACCCCAACACTGATCACAATTTAAAACATACATATGTTGGGGTGCTTGGGTGGCTCAGTCGGTTAAGCATACAACTTCTTGATTTCAGCTCAGGTCATGATCTCATGGTAATGAGATCAAACCCTACTTTGGGCTCTGTGTTGGGCATGAAGCCTGCTTGGGAGTCTCTCTTCCTTTCCTTCCGTCCCTCTCCTGCTTACGTTTGCTCAATCTCCCTAAATAAACAAACAAATAAATATGTATGCTATAGCACAGCAAATCCACTTTTCACCATCTAACTTAGAGAAACTTTCATACGTGATTACAAAGAGTCCTATACATGAATGCTTATTATGCAATTATTGTGAAGCTAAAGTTTGAATCAGCCTAAATGCCTACCAAAATCTTTTGATGCAACAGGTAGAATACCTGTGGACTACGATGTGTCCATATACTTTAGTATGGAAACATCTAGATGTGCTCTTCTGTGAAAAAGCAAGCATGACATATATTTAGTTCGATGCCACTTATGTAAACACACACACACACACACACACACACACTCAAAACCTCAAACACATGCACACATCAAGCCATACTCTTTGTTCAGTACAGATATTTATCCATACATATAAATGATAGCAAACAGTTTGATATTATTCTCACCAAACTGATAACAGAGCTTCTCTTCCTCTTACAAGAGGGGAAAGAACTACAACTCTTCACAAGGAGGATGCGTTTTTGTGATATTTCCGTGTTTAAAATTTTTTTAAAAAATACTCTGAAATACTGATTTGTGGATAAATGTCCAATCGGAGTGTGGTGATAAGAAAGTTCATATTTATTAAGCACCTGTTAGGTGGGTGGTATTTTGTAAATTAACATATCCTGTTGTGATGGGCAGAATTATAAGATGATCCCCAGGACTCCCACCCCCTTGGTGAACACACACAGACACTAATCTAGGTACTGCTGAGAAGGGATTTTTCAGATGTAATTAAGGCCCCAAATCAATTAACCTTAAAATAGGGAGATTGTCTGGGTGGCTCTGAACTAATCACATGAACCCTTTAAAAGCAGAAAGTTTCCTCTGACCAGCCACAAAAGAGGAAACCAGCGATTCGAAGCAAGTAAAGGACGTGATGCTCTGTTGCTGGCTTGAAGGTGGAAGCTACCACATGGTAACGAAGGCAGGAGCTGAGAGCAGCCAGCAAAGAAATGAGACCTCAGTCTTAGGAACTCAGGGAAACAAATTCCCTCAACAACCAATAAGACTGGAAGAAGACTCTAATGCCAGATGAGAACCTGCCTTCTCACGAAAACCTCAATTCCAGTTCTGTGAGACCCTAAGCAGAGGATATGGTCCCTCTAAACCTGGGCTTCTAATCAATAGAAACTGAAAAATAAATGTGTGTTGTGTTCACAAAACTGCTGTGTTTGTGGTCCTTTGTTATGCAGCATTGTGAAATGAATACAGCCATGGCATGCTGTAGAAATAAGCAACCTCCTCTAGACCTCAGCAGGTTAACAGAACACACGGTTACCTCTTTCTCCAGCTCTGTGTCTTATGTGAATGTCTGGGGGTGGGCTGGGATATGCCCCCCCGAATTATTCAGAAATAGAGGATGAACTGCACCTTATAGAACATACGATCCATCAGGTTCTCAGGGGCTGAGGCAGATGAAGTGTTGCACACCAGCTCTTGGGTGCCTTGGCCCAGAGTGGCACATACAGTCCTTAGACCAGAGCTAGAGACATGGCACCACCTAATTTCAAGGAGCAAATAGAATATTTGGTGAGCCTCTCCATTTGCCATAGGAAACTGATGAGATGCTTACCTTGACCTTTTGAGAAATGTATTATCAATACCTTTGAACAGATGGGCTCACTGAAGCTCAGAGAGGACATGCCACTTGCTCAGCATCACACAGGCAACAGAGTCTGGATATGAACTCAGTGCTGTGTGACCTTGAAGCATGTGTTCTTTTTGCTTTATTGTGCTGCCTCTTCCCTAGTCGAAGGGTCTTTTAGAAACCACTCAAGAGGCTTGGTCTGGAGAGGAAAATACACAACTGAGCCAGAAATTGAGTGTTATCACTAAACCTGGATCTTTGACAAACCTGAACAAAGCACACAGTGTCTCAGTCTCCCCACCTATATCATAAGACAGGACCTAAAGGGCCATGGTTATACAATTTGCCATTATTTCATATACCACTAAGAAAAAAAGATTGTTCACTGTTAAATGATGGCATAGCAGTGATTATAAGACACAATAGTGAAAGAATGTGGATGTCGGAATTGCTGCAATTTACTTTCTCCTTACTTGCAGGTTTTGTAGGTAAAAAGACTACACGGGGTATTGTCATTACAATTTCATCTTAGGGTTCTGTGAGAAATACAGCTGGCCCGAGATTAATAAAGAAGATGATTCATTTGAGAAACCTTAGTCCTTCCTAGTAACTCATTTAATACTTTCACCCTTACATACTTCTGAAGGGATTTGGGGCAATTAAGTCAATAAACATGAGATGCTAGACATTTAAGAATGATAATAGCAACTTATATTTAACTGTTGTTCTAAATGCCCTAAGTATTATAACAAACTCCCTATGAGTTAGATACTCATATCTCCATTATAAATATGAAAAAATTGATTTACAGAGAGAGATCAGACAAAGACACACATCTTGGAAAAAGCAAAGTGAGGATTCAAACCCAGGAGTCTGATTTTAGAATCCAAGGTTCAAAATCAATGCCAAAACCTACATACCAAGCTTCTCTCCTTTACAGCCTCCATCTAAATCTTCCATTCACTAGGAATTTCTCTCAACCTTATTCCTGACTTTAAATCCATACCCATTTTCAGGGCACCTGGATGGCTCAGTCAGCTGAGTATCTGACTTTGGCTCAGGCCACGCTCTCACGGTTCATGAGTTTGAGCCCTGCGTCTAGCTCACTGCTGTAAGTGTGAAGCCCACTTTGGATCATTTGCTCCCCGCCCGGCCGCCCCACCACCCCTCTCTCTGCACCTCTCCCACTCACTCTCTCTCAAAAAAAAAAAAAAAAAAACACACACACACACACACATTAAAAACCCATACCTATTTGCATAATTTGTACTTCCCTTTCTTTAACAACCTCTGTTATTCTCAAGTGAGAGTGAGTTTTACTTTGTCCTAACCCCTGCAAAAGATAGTACTGCAATTAGGATGTAAATGGTATTCTGTATTGCACAGTATCAATATTCAGTAAGCATTTGGAGTCAGGTACAAAACACCCTCCTCCTAGAAATCCACATTCTATTCCCTGGATCCTGTTAGTTATCTTATATATATATATCAAAAAAGGGTCTTAGCAGATATGATTAAATTAATAGTCCGAATGAGATGGGGAGATTACCCTGGATAATCCAGGTGGGCCTTAAGTGCAATCAGATGTAGCTGGTAAGAGGGACCAGAGGGCGATCACACACACATATGGTAAATGAGAAGGCAAAGTGACCATGGAGGCAGACATGTGGGAGTGGTCTCCACAAGCCAAGGAGGGCTGGCAATCACAGGAAGCTGGAAAAGGCAAGGGATGGGGTTATCCCTAGAGCCTCCACAGAAAGCATAGCCCTGTTGACATCTTGATTTAGACCCAACAGTATAGATTTTGGATGTCTGGTCTCCAGAACCATGAGAGAATAAATTTCAGTTGCTTTAAACCACACAGGTTTTTGTACTAATTCGTTACAACAGCCACAGGAAACTAACACAGAATCATTCAACACAAATCAATATTTCTAAAATAATTCATTCAGATCAATTAGACTTTATTTTTTTCACTTTTAAACTGGATCTCTGTGCATAGAATGCTCAATATTGAAGCTGCATTATAAAGATGTAACTCTTGAGGCTCCCAGGTGGCTCAGTTGGTTAAGAATCTACTCAATTCTGGTTCAAGTCACAATCTCATGGTCGTGAAATCGACCCCTACATCGAGCTCTGCACTGGGTGTAGAGCCTGCTTGGGATTCTCTCTCCCCCTCTCTCCCTCTGAACCTCCTTTGCTCACATTCTCTCTCTCTCTCAAAATAAATAAACAAGTATTAAAAAATATGTGACTCTAAATGGGCACTGAGCTAATTATAGCAGAAAGTTGTAATTTAATCTCAGGACATCATTAAAAGGCAAAAACAAAACAAAACAAAACAAAAAAAAACCATTGAGTACATGTAATGTCAATTCAACTTTCTGCTTCAATTTATAGGGATATGATATGATATGTTGATGTCTGTTACTAAAAGTAGAAGTTTACCACAATAAAAATGTCATCTTTCACTTTACTGCTTCCAATAAATGGGTATATGAACTTGTTTGAAGGTTAAGTGATATTTCATTTCTCACCCTAAACATTTCCATTGTTCATTTCTTCTGGTAGAAATAGAAAATGAAAAATTTTAGAAACATGAAAGGTATCCACTTAAAAGCATTACATGAAAAGGGCTAGCACTTTCACAGAAAGGATGGTGCTCTTTACTCTCAAGTACTAAGATTCACTACTGAGGACTTCTACTATTTCTTAAATCCTTCATCACTGAAATATCTTCAACTATTCTTTAAATTAAATGCAAGATCTTTATAACAAAAAATAGAGAAAGTCATTTCATGAGACTTTGATCAATACAAAATTAATATTGCAGCTACAGTAGAACTCTGCAGCAGGTTCACAATAAAAAAACTTCAATACACCCTGTAAGTGCTGCCAAAATAAGCAGGAAGTTACTTTTCATTCGAGCAGTCAGATTTTTCTTCTGTCTGCAAACAGAGCAAAATCCAGGACATTTCACTACTGGAGAATCTCTAATGAGTGGGTAGTAAAATACCCACCTTTCTGACTGCCACTGGATATCAAAAAATTACTCACTTCTGACTCAGTAATTACCCACCAAAAATTTAGATCAAGTGGTCGTCACGTCACCCAAATTAGTACCTGACAAGGAATGCTTCTGGCAAGGTTGGCAGCTGAGAAACAGGAAGTGAGTTGCAAAACATTATTAAAACTTGAAAATAACAGCCTTAAAGGTGTGTGATCTACCATTCAAATACTCAGAAACTACTACAGAGAGAAAAATCATGCCTGGGCAGAAGGGATGCTCAGGGAGCCAGTGGAGGAGAGGAGGCACAGGAAGTGAAGCATGGCTCAATCTTCACTACCCCAGAGGGCCACAGTCAGCTTCTTGCTGGGCCATTGTTATTATTACCCCTATGTTTTCAAATGTGCCAAAGCCTTCTAACAGTAGTATTTGGAAGGAAGTAGAAGTTCCAGGTGTTTGTTTACACTTGGCTCCCAGGGCTACAACTGTGCTCTGAAAAACTCTTACCAGCGGGTTGAGTTACTTCCTAACACAGTGCAGTCCAGGGTTCGGACCCCTTCATGACCGGACAGGGTCGGCAGGAGAGTAACCTGAGAATCCGACCAGATACCTTGTATGACTCAAGTTTTCATGTTTGAGGAAGCCTGGCATGGGTCAAAGATCTCAGCTTGTCTTTGTCTTCATGCTGGGTGTCATCTGGAAGTGGATCCAGATGTCTCAGGAGAATTGAGTGGTTTCTTGATATTTTGACTTGAAATTAGTCTAACCGGGTCACTGAAATTCAATTTTTCTGTTTGAACATTGTTTTTGGTAGGATTATTGCAGTATTCGCTCCACCATTCAATCCATATTCCTATAATTCCACTTGAGCATGACAAACATAGGCTTTGACGGTAAGGTGACTTCTGAGTTTTACTGTCATTTATTTTTTTGGTGATCCATACATTGTGTGTGTGATAAAGAAAAACACTAATAACACTATTCATTAAGGACTGCTCTTGTCATTCAGAAATCTTCAGTCAAAAAATCGTTTGTTAGAAAAAAAGTAGCAAACTTAGAACCAGATCAAAAGTTGCCAAACCATAGCCCACGGGCTAAATCCAGCCTGGACCATGTGCTTACATATTGTCTGTGGCTGCTTTCCTTGCTACAATGGCTGTAGCATGGAGTAACGAGAGAGGCCACCGAAGAGAAAATATTTACTATCTCACTCTTTATAGACACAAAAATTGCCAATTGGATAAATGGCACTCAATAATAGCATGGATATTATGTGGATTAAAGTCTTTACTGCAGGAATGTTCTCTGGTTTCTTTGTCATTATTTTAGACTCTCTTGACTGTATTTAAGACCTTCTGTGGTCTTGAATCTTATTACTCTCCTATTCATTGTCCAGCCTCATCCAGGACCGTGTTCCCCAAACGCACCATGCTCATTCGCACTTGCCTATTGTTGCTAGGCATCAGGAACACAAAGTCCATGAAGATCTGGTTCCTGTCTGTAAAGCACTTGCTATCTAGCATGAGCTTATTACTTAGAAAGCACAGTGCCTGCAACAGAGTATGTGTCACCTACATTCACAGGGAGCTGAAATGAATTGAGCCAAATTAAAATGTATACAAGGGAACTGTTGCTCCCATCCTGGCATCACCTACAAATCAGACTGAGGGGTCTTTGTACTACAAACTTACAGAAGAAACTCCCTGATAAATCCTTGAAAAGTTAACTGAACAGCATTTTCTAAATTCAAGGCACACAGCAAAACTACTCTACGTTAACTGAAACATTTTACTAAATCTTTCTATACAGGTGTCAAAAATGTTCTATCTTTCTTTGTTAGAGAGAGTGAAAGAGAAATACAGGACTGATATTCTGAACATTAAGGGCTGCTTTTTGGGGTTATGGATAATTATCTGTGCCATGTCATAGATTCCATTATGATATTTCCTGATAAAAGTAACATTATTGGTACTGAATTTTTCTCCTGAGGTGATACTTGGAGGTCCACTTATGAAATTGTGTTTAAATGAAGACTAATTAATTGTAAAAGGACCTCTTGGCAAAGATTGTTCAAATTAAATAATAATTACCAAATATCCTCTTCATGTTGTGCTATAAAGACTCAGCCTTTAAGTTCTACCAAGCTCTTAACAAGTCAGTCGTGGATAGTAATTACTCAATAATCTCTTCCTTCAGTGGTATAAGCCCCTTAGGTTTTTTACAGCTTCTTGAAAGATGAAGGAAGGAAGGAGGGCAGGAGGGAGAGGAGGGAGAGGAGAGAGAGAGGAAGGTAGAAAGGAAAAGGAGGAAGGGAGGGAGGGAGAGATAGAAACAAGGAAAGAAAAAATTCCACCTTCGAGTTGCACTTAAATATGTATCACCTAAGGACTGAAGGCATTTTTAGTTCAACCACTCAACTGAAATACTCCAATACTAACTGGGTGAAAAAAACCATTGGTGTTGCCTTCAGGTGTCTAACAGATGTTGTCACAGATTTGGTTTCAGACTAGAATCCTAGACCTTTCTGGCACTGAGATGTGAATACTCTTACTCACTATGACTATTACAGAATGTTAAAAAAAATAAAAAATAGAGTATTTCTTAAGCACTAGGTAGGAAGTAGGAGCGGTGTTATTCTGGATCAGTTCTAGAAGCAAAGCACTTTTTATCGGGACAAATGTCATAACCATTCCACAAGTCTTACCACATCTAACTGGTCCTGGGTGCAAAGTAGTTTCCTTGCCTTCATGACAAATTTGCGTGGTGTCTGTCTCACTTGTGTAAGTGTGAGGAGCATACACAATTTGGGGAGTTACAGCAAGATGATTCCCTATGCTTAGAAAAAGTGGAACCAACTCTAAGAACTCATTACTGTATACCTAACCTGGAGCTTAAATAGAAGTTTGTGAGCAAAGGAGGACTGGGGGTGCTGTCAGCCATACTCTGGTGCTATGGACTAAATTATGCTTCCAAAATCCATGTGTTGAAGCTCAATCCCCTAATGTGATGGTATTTGGAGATGGAGTCTTTGGGAAATAATCAGATTTAGATAAGGTCATGAGGGTAGAATTTTTATAAGAGAAGACACCAGAGGTAGGTCTCTCTCTCTTTCTCTCTCCCTCCCTGCCATGTGAGGCCACAGCAGGAAGGTGACTGTGACCGTGCTGGCAGCCTGATCTCAGACTTTCAGCCTCCAGAACTGTGAGAAATACAGTTCTGCCGTTTAAGCCCCCCGCCTATGGTGTTTTGTTGCAGTAGGCCTAGTGAAGGCACCTCGTATCCAGAAGAGTTTCATATTTTCTAGTAAAGGATGTATCTAGGGCGATGTGAGTCTGATGCTGTGATTAATACATAAACAGACTCTGAGTGGCTCTTCTATTTATCGCCAAGATACAATCTGGCACAACAGTTTTATTTGATAGACAGCGTTGGCCCGCGCTTGTCAACTAGCCAGTGTGAAATAACATTATTACTGTATGATGTCGTGGTGGGCCACATAATATTTCCATTGGATGACACACACAATGAAGAGATTTCAGACTTCTCACCTGTTTGCATAATTAGCATTACATATTTGTAAAATTAAGGTACTGCTATCGCCGTTATTACCAAGTTTCCTTCCTTGCAGGGTGCTGCATGCGCGTGTTTACTTTGGAGAATGATCAGAGAAAGTGCCTCCACCTCCAAAGGCTCTCTGTGTCCACACGGTCCCCATACAAGGCACACAAAGCCCCCACTTCATCTCATGGCCTTGCCCCAAATAAAATACCCAGGGCCAGCTTGAGGAATGAGACAAGAGAACAAGAGCCACTGGCCTGAAAGGCCTGGCTCTGAGTGTAGTTTCTCGGTCTACTGCTGGTTTGAAAGGATTCTGTAGCCATAGGCTATCTCCAGATAGAAAGATGGTTCAGTGACATCCCTTTGGTAAATAAGTAGCTATTCCTCCTCCTTCTAAACGTCACATTGAAGTAGGCTGTGTTTTCTGATTAATTCAGTTTGAATACTGCTGACTGTCTGTCACTGTAGTCGTATGTCACTGGTGGCAGCTCAGAGAGTCTAACCCTCTCTAACATCCGTGCACACAATTCATTTTAAAATGTGGTCTAATAGTTACTGAATACCTGCAAGGTAAAGGGAAGATGGGATGCATTTTCCCTCAAAATAGCCTGCAACCAAATTTATGAAAGCAAACTCTGTAGGCACCGTAGCGTTCTTTGCAATGCAAAGGCTGTAAGTCACTTGGAAATTTCCCCGAAGAATTGTCTTCATCTTTTACCAGAGCCTGACCAAGCCCGTGGTACTCCGACATGGGAGGAGATATGGTACCTCCTTAGGTTTTCTTTGGCGTATAATTAGAGAGGGACAAAATACCACGGTGCTCATCCCTGCGTGGTCTGATGGAATAGCCCTAGGTTTTCACACCAACCAGCAGATCTGAGCAAGCCCCGTGCCCCACAATGCACCTCACTTTTTCAGTTCTGGAGGGAGGATGGTGTAGTGGAGACCCAGGGCTTTGGAGTCAGAAATCGTTTCAAACGGTAGCTCTTGCTGTTAATGAGCTTTCTAATGCGGGCTACTTGACTTTTCCTGGCCCTCAGTTCCTCATTCACAAAATGGTAATGGTATCACCTCATTAAGTTCCCTTGTCGAGCAAATGAAACCCAGAACAGGAGGGTGTAGCCCCTGTCCCTTGTTCTTTGAACGCGCATTAGAAAAAAGCACTACTAAAATATGTGCATAGCTTTTACGCATGCCCATGTGCAAAAGTGACAAGGCTTTGACCTAATCTTGCCCCGGGCTTTGGCCTCTACCTCCAACAATAAATATATACTCCTCTGTTTACAACTCCATAAACAGGGACATGTATTTTTGTTAACAATGCATGCTCTGGGCTGTCTCCGTGATCAATTACTTTATATCACTTTCAAATTGCCATATGTTTACATCTTTCGAAATAGCTGTCCCCTGAACCAAAAGGGCCTGCCTGACTATGGCATGGTCAGAAGGGTTCCCTTCAACTTATCACATCTAGAAATGCCACAGACAGAAATGCTTCCGGGCTATTTGTTAAGAAAACTAGCATAAGCTGCTTATCAGAAAATATTACATTTTCCCTGAAAGGTGAGCTGTTCTGTCAGTTGCTTGGGCTGTGTGAAATTCCTTTTTTGTCATGATAGGTCACTGCACAGAAGCTATCCAGAGACTGCCATCTCCCCGGTGGATGCCAGGGCCCTGGGCAAAACCCTGCAAAGCTAGCCTTTGTTTTCAGAACAAGTGCACTGTGGTTGGAATCCAAGCCCCATATAAATGTAAGTGGCATTAATGTTGTGCTAATTGTACAATTGCTAAAGACATATCGATCAACTTACCTTCTGGATCCAGACCCTATACAGACTTGGTGCTCTCTAGTTCCTCATGCTGACTGAATAACGTGGTAGAAAGTATGTCATTCTTCTTCTTCTTCTTCTTTTTTTTTTTTTTCTAAACTCTTCAGCCTAAGATCTGAAGTGTCAGCACCTGAAAGAGCACGACAAGGAGACAAGGCCTTGAGTTTCAGGTCCTGTTCTGTTAGTTATTGGTGGCATTGGGCAGGTCTCTCCAAATCTCTGCCACTCAGTTTCCACATCTGTAAAATGTCAAAGAAAGTACCATTTCTCTCTCGGAGTAATTACGGGGCTCATGGGAAAACACTGAAGTAAAGATTCTTGCTCACTGCACAGGCGAGGATAAATGTAAGCATGGAAATGACCATGATTATAGTCAAACGTGTTATCAGATTCCACACAATCACGGCGAGAGGCTAATCACTGCCACTCTCAGCATTGAGTTTTACGCTCAGTGTGTTGGGCTCAGCCAATCAGTGTAGTGTTTTAATGCTGGGTCGATTAACGACCTAGGAGGATTGGATTCTGCCTGGTTTATGGTCTGGACTATACAAATTTGCATTTTGACCAGAGACCTGGAAGAATTTACTGTGCTTCATGAGGTTTTACAATGGAGTCTATTAAGTATAATAATATTAATAATAACAATAATAATAATAATCAAACACTCAAAAGGGTAAATGGCTTTCTCGAAGACATTATAGGCAGTAAAGATCAAGATTTAATTTACACCTGACTCTGTCTGGGTCAAAATATCATCATCCAGAGACATGCAGCTTCAGAGGCTCTGTGCCTGAGAACGCTTCTGAGAAAGGCGATGACCAGAGTCATGTAATCTTAAGCTCTTTCCTTTAATTCTCAAGAGCAAATAGAAACAGTTTACACGCGATTCTTGTAGATGTAAAGACAGCACCGAGTCTCACGTTTGGAGCAGAAGTATGAAAAGATCAAATTTACCTCTCTCTCCCTTTCATTTAGAAGACTCAAATTCTCTCTCTCTCTCTCATCCTCCTTCTTTCCCTCCCTCTTCTCTCCCAGTTTTTTTTTTTTCCTCTCTCTTTCTCCCTCATCTCCTGCCTCCTTCTCCCTTTTCTCTCTCTCTCTCTCGGAGAAACATTGGCCCAGGAATAAGAACACAAGACTTTAGGCATCAGAACCATATTTGGACACCAGCTCCACTAACTCCTAGCTCTGAGCTTAGGTATTGACTTAACTGCTCAGACCTCAGCATCCTCACATCTGAAATAAACCCACTCTCCTTCCCTCCATGTAAGGCCATGGGTGGACCACGGAAAATCGCATAAACAAGGGGCCTAGCAGGGTGCTCTCCATTAAGGAATGGAAATTCCTTCTCTAACCTATACATGATATCTGAACAAATGGTATGAGAGGAGCAAACTATGATCTCTCAGATTTTATTACTTTCTAAATATAAAGATTCTTGTCAAGTTGATGTGTTTGTACTGAATTGAGCGACTATTTTCACATCACGCAGAGGGAGGCAGTGTTTTTCAGGATTGTGTGTCATTTGGCTACTGGTTCATGGATGCACCGTGCAAAGCCTCTATGGCTCTTTTCCATGGTTGGCCAGTGGTTAGGCTCAAGACCTGTCCTTTGTGCTCAGTGATCAGTATATTCCAGCCTCGTCCCTTCTCCATCTCTTCCTCTCCCCTCCCTAGTCACTCTGACACCTGCTTTGCAGCCAGCACAAGGGCTGAATTCCCGAGGAGAGGGGTCTAGGAGGGCTCTCAGAATGGGTTTGGTTTGTGTTATTTGCAGTAACTGGTTGTAGGTGTTTTTAGCTTCTAATCTCATGTCCTTTTCTGAGCTTGTTACAAATCACCTCTAATTACCTGCTTCAGGGTCCAGTGTCAGGCAGGGGTTAAAGTAAACAGTACTGAAAGACACTACTACTTGAAGCCAAAAGTAGTCCCCCATACGAGGGACAGGAAACAGCCCCTGAGACCTCAGGCATCCCTCCCCACGGACATTCCCTGAATTCCTTCCAACTGTTACTTCCTTTTCTTAAATGCAGAGACTATTTTCTGACTATGCAGAATCACAAGCCATGTGCCTACTAAGCACACCTGTGATATAGTAGGTGTTTCTGTTCTTAAAATGATTGCCCCGGAACCATACTGACTGCATGGGAACGCTAAGTGATGGAAGACTTTGCTGGAACCTTTTATTGTTTGTTTATTTATTTGGAAAAATGGTAGATGAATCACTTAACCCACTGTGGAGAAGCAAGGTAAAGAGAGAATTGTTTTTCTGACAATTACCCGTGGCTCAAGTAATCAGAAGGCCATGATAGAACCCTCTGAGATGTGCCACTGTGGGTTCGCTCTGAATAGATAAATATAATCTGAAACACTTAGATCTTATGTGTTCCCAAATTGTCTGCTCTGTGGATTTGCCATTATTCTTATTATTCCAAAGCGTACACATATTTCCGTTTCAAACAATGGTAATAATACACAATTTTGAATTGAAGGTAGGCTCTGTAATCTAGTGTATCTTTTTGTGGTGCGTTCATCTGTAAAGGTACTTTAAAAACCATAAAGCACTATACAACAGAAGGTATTTACTGCGGGTGCTATGTGTATTCTTTATTTTTATATGTAACCACAATAATAATGAAAGGATTCTTGACCTGCCTGCATGCTAGTGATGCTGTTTCACCAAACTCACACCCCAGCCAGCTCCTTTGCTTCCTCGTGGATTTGCAGACCGGACATGGTGAACCCTTTCCAATCTGACAAACGTCACCATCCATCCACCCGAGTCACCATATGTGGCTCCAGCTAAGAGTATCACCACACAATCATACATTTTTACAATGGGTCTATAAAACAACCATTATAATAAATGTCTGCTTAATTAATACATTAGGACATAAAGCAATTTATTATGCTCTTATTTGCTATCATTCTCCCTGCTCAAATTTAATAATGCAAAAAGGTTTCTCAGATGCCAACCCCTGGAAATAATAAAAATACATTCATCATGGATATTGAATGCAGACACGCCTGGCAATACTGCTGGCAAAGAGGAGGCAGTCAGATGTGAAGAGAGAAGTCGGGGCTGTGTGCACAAGCTTGGCTGGCGGGAATCGAGTCTCTCCGACGGAGGAAGGAGCCCAGCGCAATGCTTGGCATGGCAGAAAGGAAGGTGCCCGGAATAACTATTATTACAATATGCAACAAAAGGGGGAGGGAGAAAAGGAGCAGGGGTGAAAAGCTTTCAAGTCAGTTAAATTCATGAGGGCTATGGAGGCTCAAATTGAAATTATCTCACTCTGTGCTGATAAATAAAGGAGCTCTGGTACCTAAATCATGACACTAACTATACGTTTCGATTTTTTTAAGTAGTGATTAGGTGGATACTCTGGGGAACCTACCAGCCTTCACAGAGATAACAGACTCAACTTAATATCAACTTAAAAAGAGACTTGAATTCTAACCAATCTCATGTAATGAATTGAAATTCTATAGCTTTCAGAGGGGGGGAAAGATAAAAAAGCGACACGGCTCCATCCTCTAACTTGCTGTCAGGAAATATAATTTGTGCTCTCGGTGATTCACCTAGCTCATATGCAGCATGCAAATTTATTTCCCTAATAATCAGACCTGGAGATTGCCCAAGAGGATTAATAGCATCATTCCTTATGACCGCCAGGATATTATGCACCTCTGACATGGAAAAATTGTGTTAGTTCTACAGAGAAAACGCAAGGATATTTGTCCTGCTAGACAATATAATAGGCTGGTGCATCATCAGATTACAATGTCATTTCAAAAACCTTGAATACAAATAATGGACAGTGGGGGAAATGTTGGAACAACCTCCCTTAATTCAGTAGCCTTGAATTCACATGTATTTCTGTGTGTGCTAGGCAGTGTATGCATATTTCTTTTATTAGAGCTTTCCACCATTGCATGCAAAAAGGCGAGGGTATTTTATATTCCATGAGATCTTGTCATTGTTTCTTGGAAAACGGATGAAAAAGACATGAGAAAAAGGGTTCTCTCTATGGCTTTGCTTTATTTGTAATCCACCCATACACAGCCGAAGATAGCGTTCAGAAGCAGAACTTGCATTGGTATCCACTGATTATCTGGAGTTTACATGTGGGGTGTGCTCCTTGGTATGTAGACAAACATGGGTATCAACAAATGTAGCTTCCACTCCTGTCTTTATTCAAACAAGAAGTCATCCGTATCTTTAATCGTTTCATATTTGATACCCAAGGTAAGAGCAGTATGTTTCACAATCGTTGTTTGGGACTATATTTTATTTTATTTCTTTATCTTTGACAAGGAATCGGTCAGAAATTTTCCAGAACAGTAATGTCTCCAGCTGTACTTTAGACCAAAGAACGCTGCCTTGAGACAAGACCAAATTTCATTATTATGCGCATGGGAGCAATAAGATTAGCTCCTACTGCTGCCCCTAAGGTGGAGCAGCAGGATGAACCAATGAGATGATGCTAATGTGCATGTTAATAGTATTCTGCTAGAAGAAGTTGGGATAATTAAACATGTACCGTCTCTTTAAGACAGAGCTGCACACATTTTCTTCGGATGGGTGTTTACAAGAATTCCAATTTCAGGTCATAGCCATTTCTGAGATTGCTTAAGAAAGAGATGGGAATAACTTATCTTATTCATGTATTCAAGGAACCTTATAAAATGTGCAAAACATAACAGTTTTAAGGGGCAAAACATGCATCTTATCTTGACAGAGCTGCTTTATTATGTGTACTGTTGTATACTGACCTAATATATGGAGCATTTTTAGCTAATATACCTTGCAGGAAACCAGCCTTTAATGTGATGGATTTTATGGTATCTCATTAGGGTGTGTTTATATAACCTGATACTAAACACGTTTTCAGATTCATGTTCCTTATTAAAATTGTGAGCCACATTGATTTTTAGTTGGAACAGCCACAGAGTCATTTTTACCATTAAGAAGGGTAGCTCTGAACTTATTCCCTGAGCACAACTGTTTTCTGTACAAACTTGAAGATGTCCCCTTTTCCAGCTTCAATTAGCACAGTCTTCGTGGCATGGCACACTGTCCTCTGATTGCTCAGAAGTGTCTGTTAGGTTATTATCCGTAAGGCAGAATTGTTAATTTCATAGAAAGTTTTTCTCATTGCAACGCCCCCCCCCCTTTTTCCTGGAAGAAAAAAAAATCCATTAATTCTCCTGTTGTTTTCGGATCAGTATCTTTGATTTTGTGAATTAGCTCCAAATAAGACTGATATATTGGCCCTGAAGAGTACACCTTTTCATATCTGAGCTCCTGGGTTTTTCATAACTGACACTACCAGTCATGACAGTGTTTGTGTGAAAGTGGCAAATTAAGAGAAAAGGGGGGTGGAATCCCTTAACATTGTAAGTTGTGTTAAACAAAATAATGACTTTCACATGGTGAAGTCTCGTTTTGTAAACTGATCCTGTGGGGTAACTCAGAAAGTCAGCCATAAATAGTGTCCCAGGGTATTTCAGTGGAGTCAGGGGAAATAATGACCTGGAGGTACTGTAAATAGTTTAAATTATTGGAAGGTCTTTCTAAGAAATGTAATGTGAGAAGGGAGAGAAGTGCTTTTTCTCTATTGTGAAGCAAGTACCTTTTGGAAGTGATCCAAATTCAGAATGCAAATATTTAGAGAAAAGGACTATCTTTTGAGAAAAGCAAAAACTTTACTTTTCTTACTTGTTAACAGTGAAGCTAGTGAACACAGTCCAACCGGGACAGAAAAAAAACAAAACAAAACAAAACCACAAAACACACACACACACATCCAGACAGAAACACGACTCTGTTTATTTCACTTTTGCATTTGAAAATAAGTCACAAGCCTTTAACAGGGAGGGGAAGGGGAACTAGATTTTGCAGGGACATACAGAAAACTGATGGAATGAATATCATTACCCCTGATAGATTGAATATTGTTAATCGTGTGATTACCCCTGATAGATTGAATATTGTTAATCGTGTGATTTCATTTTCACCATATTTATAACTTTAATTATAACCCTAGAATTGTAGTTCACAAACCTCGAGCGATCGCTGTCTATATGTGGCCTAAGACATTTTAAGTCAGAACTTGTTCTGAGAAAAGAAGACAGTTTCCCTTTATTTTGCCCCTGGCATGCTATTCATTATTAAACATTAAAGTTGTGTCAATTACTTTCACATTTGATGATTATCCCAGTTTTTCCAGCAGCTAATCAAGTCTTCTTTAAAGACGTGTCTGGCAGTGACTACGAACCGGTTTGTGCTTTTTGTCTCCTAGTTAACCATACTAGTTGGTTATTTCAATTCACCCCACCACCTTACTACCCATCACCATCATCCCCAACTAAGATAACAGGACGACTTAGCCATTTATTTTAATCAAGGTGAGACTGAACTTTCAAAGTTACTCTTTTGCTAAACCTAAGAGCCAGGTTTCCGTACTTCTTTTAAATGGGGATGAACAGAGCTATCCTGAGAACAACTCTGTTGTTAGTATTAACAGCTTCACAGTTATTCGGCTTGAGGTGTAATTATTTTACCATTATTACATGCAAAGCTTTTAACAAAACAGTCGTTCCCTCCATTTAAGCAGAGAGTTTTATAATTTATTACATCTCTTTGGTCATCAACACACTATACAAACAGTTGGCCACCGGTGACCAATTACATTAAGGTTAAGCAACATAACTTTAAATTAGAAATAAGCTAATGTATCTTCATCAAGGGCCTGCTGTGTTTTCACTGCTGTTTATGAGATGATACTAAATGTGGATATAGAGCACGCTCACTGGGACCAATTCCTTTCGGCCTGAAAATGGGAAAGTCTCGAGTGTACCCGGGTCCAGAGCTAATTAATGGGATAACATCTGCTTTAAGCATTCAGCTGGAGTAATTTCTATCAACTTCCCAGCGAAGGTGCAGAGGAAACTGTCAGGCAACTAAGTATCTATCAGGAGCCATATTAATCTGTGACAGGACTGCAAAAGGCACATTCGGTTTTGGTTTTATATTGATTTGGGGTGCTGCTATTATCAGCATGGGGTTCCCTCCCATGCTCCCTCTCTTCGATGCATGAATGATTATGGGGGGGGGGTCTATACGCAAATAGCCTATTTATATACACACAGGCCAGGGAGCTGGCCATGTTTTCAAAAATTCAGCGTAGGGGAGATAAAGGACAAGAATAAAACGGCCATGTTCTTCTGAAACAATCAGTTTTAGCCACAAAGACACTTATGTTGTTTTATCGTATTACTTAAAAACGCATCAGGATTTGCTAAAGAGAAATACCAGTACTGTAAAACAAGCTTCAGAAGGGATAAGCCCACTTATTTCGTGTTATTTCATGTTATCAGCTCTTGTACAACATGATTCCAGCTTTAGTAGCAACTAAATAAAGCCACCTCTCCTGTGCAGTCATTTACATAAATCCAACCTGAATGGAGGAAGAAAGTAATTCTCTGACACCTTACAACATGTGACGTGTGCGGAAGTAGCAAGAGCAGCCATTCCCTTAGCAGAAGCCTCCCAACAAGCCAACCCTTTATTTTGCACCAATCCTAAATTCCATACTTTATGTTTTGTTCATTTTTTGTCTTGCAGCAAAGCAGGAGAAAGAGTTCATTTTAATGAAGAGTTCAGGGAGACATGGTTCCCTGTGTCTGCATTTTTGGAGTAAGCCCTGTACGTCTCCTAGGCGGTAACACAAGCCAACAGCACTGAGCTCTACGATCCCAATGGTCAACAGAAAGACAGAAGAGGAAAGATACACACTGTCTTTAGTGGTTGAGTTGAATTTCGCTGATGTTACTTTTTAATAATCATGGGCCCAATAACTGGCATACATAAAATATGATCCTGAGGAAGAAATTACGATAATGACCATTCACCTTTGCCTGAAAGCTGATGGGGTCGAAGGCCAAATGTCAGCTCACAATGAATAGGAGAGAATTCACACAAATCCCACAGCCTCCCAAAAAAGGTCCCGCTCAGGGTTATTTATGGAAATGAAAATGGGAGAAGAATCAAGATATTTTTTTTAAAGAACCTTAACACTTATACCATAGAGGGGGGAAAAAAGATCCCATTTTTCTTTAGATATTTAATAATCCAGCAAGATTTTTTATTGCCAAATTGAAATTGTGGTTGTCCCCAATTCACATATTTATGCAATAATCTTGTAGTAAACTAATAAGTTGTGTTGGTTAATTGCCAAGCTATTTTGCATACAGTTAAGTTGTGCATATAAAAATATGCATGATGAAACATGTAGTATTTTATAACCCAAAGCAACTAACATGCTCATACCTAATGCATGCACACACACTGTAACCCAGGACAAATTGCTCGTGTTAGTTACTACCACAGGCTGGCAGGCCAGAAAATACATTTGGTGCCTAATATGCATAAGCACAGAAATATGGTCAGGCTCATTACTGTAATAAAGCTGTGATTTGCCAGCAGGATCAGTAGAAGCACACTTGAAGCAGTCTGTCCCTTCCACTAGTTCATGTGCCATAAAGCAGTAAGGTTGTAACAAGGGTGAATCCTCAATTCAGTTGGGCTACCTTGTCTGGGTTATTTGAACCCTTATTTGCCATAAGGGGCCCATTTGCTTGTCCTAATGTGTACACAGTGATAATGTAGCCATTTACGCAATAAGGAAGGTCTGCAAAACAGTAGTCTGCTCTGCAATAACGCAAAGTAGCAAGAGTGTGGAGAACCGGCAACCGTTGGTCCAATTACATAATTCCACGGAGACGTCTTCAAATCAGAGAGGTGGCTTTTGAATGTGCTTCAGAGCAAGTGGAGTACTGGACAAGAAAAAAGCCACGTAGAATTCTTTTTAGTGCTCTGATAAAATTAGAATCATGCTGATGAAAGAAAATGCCCAGGGTCCTGTGCTTGAAGTTTCCATATTAAACAAAAAGACTCTTGAAAAGTTATAGAATTTATATTGAGTTGAGTAGAATTTATATTGCTTCCATGAAGGTGGAAGTTTCTCATTTGGAAAGAAGGCATTAAGCTGTCATTTCCTACCAGATGGTAAGGGACATTCAGTAATCACTCAGGGACACTCTGACCCTGAAGACGAAGGTAAGGTGGCCCCAAATGTGCCACGATGCCCCTCCATGACCTCAAGCATTGTGGGGCTCCTGTCTTTGTTGTTGCCGTCATCAAATGGGTTTGTGAAGGACAGTCTTTGATCACAGAGAGCTAGAAAATTGAAATCCAAGTCTGAGGTCCACTGGCAGGAGCTCTGAAGATCCTATGGTACATATTTTCATTTTCTTCTTTTTCTTTTTTTTCTCGCTTTAAATGGAAGCTAGTTTTGTATTTTTACATACCCATGTAAACAGGCTGAAAAGCTGGTAGTGGAATATAATTAGGAAGAAAATAACAAAATTAAATATCTATAAAGCACAAGTCTTTCCCAAGGTTTGGAAGAGATTATACTCATCAACTAGAAGAAAATATCCAGAAACGTGCACATTCTACTTCCAGCACTCTTTACCATACTTTCCTATGATAAATATCAAGAGTGCCAAAGAAGCATTCCTGCTCTGGCCAACCTCTATTAGCTGCTTCTGGGAACAGTGTGCTGAGAAAGATTCTGAAGTCACAGGAGATGCCAGCGGGCACAAGGAAAGGAATGGTGGTGTGTATTCCAGCTCTCTTCACCCTTGGGTGCCAATGACCAGCTCCAGATGTCATGCACAGCACTGCCATCCTCTCTGGCCCCTCTGTATTCCTCATTCTTCAAGATG
Source organism: Hyaena hyaena (assembly GCF_003009895.1). Lineage (NCBI taxonomy): Eukaryota > Metazoa > Chordata > Mammalia > Carnivora > Hyaenidae > Hyaena > Hyaena hyaena. The sequence continues at coordinate 47,016 of NW_024081995.1, read as the reverse complement.
CACAACTTCACAGAACACTTCCAGACCTTCTTTGCTCTGGCGTGCTAAGAACTTTGGGTTGGAGTACATAAAGAATGAACGTACGCCACTCGCATTAGTTATGTTTATGTTATATGTGTTATGAAATGTGAATCAGGTTTTAGCCACACACCTTTGCATAGGAAACAGGATATGTAAAAGTCATTTTATGTTTATGTTGATTCTTTTTGGGAAATGGACATGCCATAGTGTAAGGAAAATGGACATCCCTGTGGCTAACAGGGGGCACATCCAGGTTGGCCTAATGGAAAAATGGAGAAGAGAGCTCTCTCTGGGTAGTCAAGTTTTGCTGAGATTCAGAATATTTGCACCCTGCCAATATTCTCTGCCACTGACCTCTGATGCCATCAGAAGTGCTACTAGGAGTTGACATATCATCTCTAGGATACCTCAAGTAGAAGGCAAGCACACTACCAGCCAGGGGTCACACACTAAATCAATAACCTGATTCCCTATTATCAAATCAGCTAATAACTTACAAAAGAGGGTAGGAGTTAAGGGAACTGCAGGATCTTTTCTGTTACTTATTTTAAAGAGATAGAATGGAGATGGAGTAGGAGTGTTAGCAGCACAGGTCTATGACTGGGAAAGGCCTCTCCAGACAGAGCTGACCATGAAGGCTCTGGGTTCAAATCAACCAACATTTTTAACATACCTCCTAGATGCTCTGGGATCCATTGCATAACACATAGGCGTGGCAGGAGCAGATGTTCGAGGGTCAGATAAAATGGCTTAGCATGAGAGATCTCACTCCTCTTGAAGAGACCACTTATCTTTGTTTTTACTTATTACGATGACTTTTTTTAAAAAAATACTGTGATTTTTGTACTCAGCCTTAGAAGGTAGAGAACTACAGCTAGCATTTTTCCATTTATATCCCTTTGAGAGCTTTGTCACATTTCTGAGAATTCAACATTTTTCCCCACGTGGGCACTTTCGATATCACTTCTCATCTCTGTGAAATTTCCCCTCCCCGCAAGCGCTCTGCTTAGACAGGCATAGTCTCTGTCCTTGAAGTGCTTATGGTTTTGAGGAAGAGGACAGATGAGTCACCGGAAAGAATACCCTACCAGTAAGGAGTGTTACAACTGGCTCTGGAGAGCAGCAAATGAATGGCACACCGAGGGCGCGAGCAACGTCACAGGCCTGGACCCCCGCTGGGAGAGGCAACGCCCACCTCTGTCAGGGGCCGCTGGGAATTGGCCCAGCATGTGTTTCCTGAAGTTACTCAGGGCTGCTCCCCAGCTTACCTTCAGAGCGGAGGCTGGATCTCATCCAGGGAAGAAAGTCTCCTTCAGTGGGAAGACAGGCATCAGTCTGGGACCATCATATGCGGCCACTTTGATCATTGGCGCACTCTCTTCCAGGCTGGCCCTTTTCAACTGGAGGTTCCCTGGGGAAAATGCTGGTTCGGGGGAAACAAAAACAGCTATTGATGTTTAGTTTAAAGGCATTTCTGTACGTTGGCTTTTCTTGTCTTCCTTTCTCCCCATGTTCCCTTTTCCTCCCACCCCCATTTGTAGCTTCCCTAAGGTCTCCCTGGATTTGATCTACTGACCTGGGTGCTGAGGCTGGATTTGAAATCTTCTGAAGGGTCCTTAACATGCCAGAGTTAACAGGCCTGCCTGGGCCAGCTGCTGTCTCCAAACTGCCACAAACTCCAAGGATTGTTTGGCAATAAAAATCAGCTATAAAAGTGTGAAAAATACCAGAGACCCAAATGTGAGAGGGAGGTGGGGGAGGGGGGGCATGGCTCTTACACCCTTTTAGTGGACATCTGATTTATTTTTGAAGTGGAAAAGCTACTTTTATAGCTACTGTAGTTCAATTATCTCTAATTTTACACATTTTATGCAAATCTTTCCATCTTAATTGCAAATGAGAAGGGAACTTATTTTTTAAAGCAGAAAAACAAGGTATAGTTTTGTATTTCCTTTTGAATTTTTAATTCCTATTCATGGTTCAGCACCATTAAACTTTTAAAACTCTTTTTACACAGTTGTTTAAAATTATGTGTAATTTAAAGCACACTTGCATGTTCACAAACACCCATAGCCTTAAACAAGTAGCTAATTTTATTCCCAGACCTCACTCTCCCTCTCCACGAAGATACTTTGATGTTCTCCTAAGTGCAGTTTCAAAAGACTGCAAAAGGATATACTTAAAAGGTTTTACAAAGAAACTTACTGTCTTACAAATCAAGCACATTGGAACATATCCTGAGCATCAAGGAACCTGGATGCGAGTTTTTTTGCCAAATGCCCAGATTTCTAACGAGTGGTATGCTGATAGATAGTTGGCGACCAACTCCCTTGGGAGGTGACTAACCACCTCTCTCTGATTTGAGGTGCTCGACAATTTCCACGGTGTAAACACTGCTGTTGGGGCCAAATTCAAGCTAGTGACATGACATCACTGAACCTGAGGTGGGAAGGGATGGTCTCCCCTGGCCTGTGGGGGCAGAGCCATCCAGCCCACCACTACCTCCAGCAACTGGGACATGCCTTGGGGTTTTCAATGGGCTTTACTCTGATCTGGAATCTCAAGAGATCAAAAGCCAGTAAAAAACACATTTTCCACGTTTGGATAGATGTTTCAAAGATGTTATGGGCTGGCGGGAAACTTAGCATAATGCTTACAAATCTAGAGTTATGAGTTTTAGTCAAGAATCTGGCAATCACCAGACACCTAATCTGTGTTAAATCTTTGCCATGGAATATGTTTCCTCGTGTCTATAATGAGAATAAAGTTTGCTCTGCTGTGGGCTTATCTTCTAACAGCAAAAGAACTAAATAGTTGTAAAGTCATTGGCAAACTGAAAGGGAAATATGAACAAAAGCAGAGTATCTTCAGTGTTTATTTAACAATTTAGTCACCAACAGTGTCTTGATGTCACCATAGGAAACACAAAGATTTGCATAACAGAGTACAGAGCATTACCCTTCGATAGACTGTGATTTAGTGTTTTCATGAAAAAACTGCATCCCAGTCATCTGTGGGAAACTTAAATTATTTTTCTGAGCCCTGAATCTTGAGAAAAATCAGCCAATGAATCAGGAAAAAAGGGGAAAAACAGTAGTATTACTCACTGAGAGCATTAAAGCTTTTGATCTGCACTCGCCTTCTCCGTTGGGGAGGACAAAGGAAGCACCCACAAGGCTGGGACTGACAGTCCCTGCAGGAATGAGGGGCGCCCACAAAAGGCTTCAGAATTGGTGAGGGTGCTAAGTGCTCTCCAAGCCCTCGGGGACTTCTTCCCTCTGTACACCCAGTGCAGCAATGGAACCTTCCTCTGGTGCCCACACAAATAATTTCCTGGCCAGGTCCTCTCTCTCCTTACCAATCGTATTTCATCCTAGAGTATCGAGCAGAGGGAACATAATCCTTCGCCTCCAATGAAATTCCAGGCTCCTCTGAAACCAGAAGCGAACAAGAATGGAATGGAAGGCCGTGTATGCAGCACGTCGCATTAGGCTCTCTTGCCTAACAGTAATTAGGTTCGCTCCGGCTAATGTCGGACTCCGGGCAGCTGGTCTGATACTTCTTTCCTAAAGGAAAATGAAGAGTACATACGAGTCCCCGACTTTAACTTCTTCTCTTTTCTCCCTTCCCTTTGTGACTTCATGCTGGTTTGCAATTTGTGTTTTCACCACTGTAGTTAATTCTAAGACACAGTCGATCAACTCATAGCCTCCTTAGTAATGGAAGTACCTCTAAATAAAATTGTGTAAAGCTCAACACTTCAATGGAGAGAATCCCTACCAGCCCTTTCATCTTGTATTTAGCTGGCTACCCTTCATTGAAGTTACATTTATAGCATAATTAATGAAATAAGCTTTTCTTCCGACTTGCCTAAATATCTATGCCAGGTGACTTGGAAATTCTCTTTTTATTAGGAAGCACTACTACCTAAATGGTCTGAGACCTTCCTGCATAACCCTTAGCAGCCAAAATATTCCACCTGGAACACGTGACTGAGACCTGACAGGCTGAAAAATACACTTGCCTCATAATGCATGTCAACAATTTTACTATCTGGTACAAATGGAAACTTGCTGAATTTATTCCCTAAAATGCTTTTTATGCTTTTCTTGGTTCTGGCTTAGTGGTAATGTATTTAAATGTCTGGGAGAAATATTCAAAAGAATGAAACACATAACTTCAGTTGAGATGCCTACATTTCAAACCAAATACTGGCAGATCAGGGAGTATCTAGGTTAATACTATCTTTATTTGATTAGGATAATTCACAGAGACACTGGCTCATTCCTTCAGATCCTGCCTTTTAACCAATCAATATTTTTAGGGTTATGGTTTTCAGAAGGCAGGTGATAATTTTGGAGATAGCATCTCAAGGTGTTGCTGACATTGAGATGCATATTTTATATGTTCCCGGAGTGACAGAACACAGCAACGTTGGAATCTCCCCCCAGAAATACACACCCACACACCCACGGCGGCACTAATGTTTAAATTTTTGAAGTTCTGAAATAGATTTAGTGAATGGGCTCTTATTAATGTCCATGAAAATTTGGAAATGTCAGGGGTGGGCAGTGACTACCTTTCCCTCAGATGTTCTGTCTTTTCAGTGTACAGGAATCCCTGAGAAGGAGAGAGAAGAAGCAGGTCTCCATCCAAAGATCAATAGTAAGGACAGAAAGAAGGAGCCGTGAGGACAGCTATAGCCATGGGCTGGTAGTTCACCTAAATTAGCACATGTCACTACCTGCACAAGTAGGGGATTACATGAGAACCGGGTGAGGTAGGGGAAAACAAAGGGGAAAAAAATAGACTCAGAATATTCTTTTTTAGAATGTCATTAAAAAATATCTATTTTAATTTCACGTGACTAAAATTATCTGCTTGCTTTGTATTAATTTTGCCTTGACTGAAATTAGTTGTCAGGCCTCTGTTTATAGCCTAATTACCTTTTCCCTGAAAAAAAAGGAGGTAAAAGAAATAACAATAAATTTGTAATGCAAAAGCTACAAGTTTGTAGTATTAGTACAGATTAGGGATGGTTCTAGGAACAGGGCTTGAAAATAAATGAATGTGGAGAAGGCTTGTATTTCTTAGGAGACTATTTTGCCAGGTTTCTCCCACTGCCTAGTGCCATGGTTATGACTCATGGCCACAAACCCTTGAGAGTGAGTAGCGCTCGGAGTGGCTGATTTAGTGTCATCTATTTTATTGGGCTCTCTTATCAAGCTAGCCAGACAATCAAGTGTTCACACTCAAGACCACAGTTGGCAAAATATTCTGTTAAGGGGCAAATTGCAAATATTTTAGTCTTTATGGGCCATATAGTCTCCATCCCAACTACTCAGCACTGCTGTTGTAGTGCAAAAACAGCTATAGACAATATGCAAACAAATGAGTGTGACTGTCTTCCAATAAAATTTTATTTACAAAAAACAGGCAGTAGGCCAGATCTGGCTCGCAGGCCATAGTTTGCCAAGACTTGCTCAGGACAATTCAACCCATGGAACACCAGAAGAAGCTAATGTACCCACAGCATGGCATAGAACAAGTATTCAACAAATATTTTAAACAAACATGAGTACCAACTAAACAAAACAAAACAAAAAAAAAATTGACTCAATCACAGGAATGTGGAGCTATATCCAAGTCAGAATTCATGGGTTAAAAAAAAAAATCACGGCTTTGGTGACTTCTTGTAATCAACAAAATTAAGTAGAAGCTGAATATGATGGAGACTCAGAGAAAAGGTAACCCAAGGCTCCTGCTTACCAAAGCTTAGGGAAAGGCCAAACTATGTATGATTAGCCATAGGGAATGGCACCATATTACATGTCATGTCTGGCTGAGGTTTACAACATGCCTTTCCGCAAATGAAATAAGGCAGCACTGCAGAAAGTGTTGGCTAAGTCAGGGCAATGTGAAAGGTATTTCTTAAAAATATGCATCGAAATGAGCAGCTTTTCAAAAGTCATCTCCCTTGAAAAGGTGAGCTTCAGTCCTCTCATAAGCAAGTACCAGATTTGGGAAGACGAGTTATGGGTCTCATTCTCATGCTGCTTCTCACCTTGGCCCAGTTTCCTTATCTGTATTATAAGCACTGGACCCAGATGATCTGTGGTTCTCAAACTCTGACTCTAAACTATGATTCCAATGCTACTTTGCCAATTTGCTTTTTAGTCAGAGGATCCCTGACTTATTTTATTATGGTTTTTACCTATGGGTAAAATGTTGAACTGCCTTCATTTTCTCTTCTACCAAGCAAGTTTCCATTCCCTCCCCCACCCTTTCCCAAACCCCTCACAGTGGAGAGTCTCATCTGAAATGTGAAGACAGCCCACCTCCCCACAGGCAGCCAGGGACAGAGAGCAGTCAGGACAGCAGCCTAAGGCCCCTGTCTGGGCCAAGCCTACAGAGTCATCTTGGTCTTCCTGAGAATCCCTCAGCTGGAGGGGCTTCCTCCCCCCACCCCCCGCGCCGCTCAGCGCTTGGACCATTGCCAAGAAGATCTGTCCAGCTGTAAGCCTGATTTTATATGGTTATTTTCACTTATTTTTTATTTTGCAAGATGTAAACGAATCTGTTTAACTAGGAAATCACGTCCCTTGAAAGTGATTATAACCTAATTTGACATGCAGTATTTGTACACTTATTCTAGTGTTATGATGCATTCACCATGTTTACATAAATAGAGATTTCTGTATAATTACTACAAGATAATGTAAAGAGTTAATCACATGAAATCCCCCAAAATCTCATTTGGGTAATTTTTTTTTTTTAATTTGAAAGTAAAATTTCCTTCGGAAACAAAGTGGGCCCATTTCCAAAATGTTCTATAAATCTTCTTTGAGAGCCTTACGAACACATCTACTTTCTTCATCCATTCTTGTTTGCTCATTAATTGATATAGTCAGATAATTTGCTGTGCACCTAATATGTTCCACATACCAAAAAAGATAAAATAGACATGTTTCTTGCCTTCAAGAGCATTACATCTAAAGAAGTTTGAAAGCACTTCATGGAGAAAGGTGAAGCTCTGCCCTGATCTGCTCTGCTTACCTTTGATTTTCCACTTTTCTACTATGTTTTCTTCATGAAAAATACATTGGAAGAAATATAGAAGAATGATTTGCATAGAAAGAAGTATAAAGACAAGGGAGAGAAATAAAATTAGCATGAAATTCAGGAGGAAGAGCTGCAAATCATTAAAAGTTGTTCTCTCTTTTTTTCAGTTTTAGAGAAAGAATGTGTGAGTAGGGGGCGGGCAGAGCAGGAGAGAGAGAGAGGAGAGAGAGAGACAGAGGGGAGAGATATAGAGGAGAGAGAGAGAGAAAGAAAGAGAGAAAGAGAATCTTAAGTAGGCTCTATGATTAGGATGGAGTCCGATGCAGGGCTCAATCTCATGATCCTGGGATCATGACCTGAGCCAAAATCAAGAATCAGACACTCAACCAACTGAGCCATCCAGGCACCCCAGGTTGTTCTCTTTTTATATCTTATTGGTGAGGAAAGGTATTTCCCCCAAACTGAAATATTTTACTAAAATTAAGAAGGAACAATCATGTAAAGAATGATCCAATAGTTCTATATCAATTTAAGGAAGGCCTATTTGTCTGTCTTCCTGAGGTTAAATGTTTCTCTTTGCACTTATTTTCTGCCATTCATTCTGTTTGTACTATATGCTCAGCTCCATCTCAGCATCTTTGAGGGTTAAATATTAGGTAAAAGACCTGCCAAGGCACATCATGATATGTAGATGGTGAAAAGAGGGCTGGAAAAAACATCTACAATGGCCTCAGTGTTAGAGAGGTAAGGATGTCACTGCATGGATGGATTTCACAAATACCTCCTTTCTTGTCACCTTCACCAGACTGTATGGTGCACATTCGGGTGAACCGGGGATGAGAAAGTCCCTTCGTTTCCTTCTCTGAAATCCTTAGGCTCTTCTCTTAACTGTGTTTTCTAGAAGACAAATGACATTTAGACATAATTATAAGTAACATCTTCAGTGAAACAGGACATTTTTTAGGATGAATTCCATACAATTCCTATCGCAAAATGGTCAGAATGAGAGATGGAGATTTAAAAGTGGAATGCCCCAGTACTTCAATGAGATGGTATTCGAAACTTTAACCCGTGTTACAAAAGTGTGTAACACGGGTTAAAGTACCTAGTATGTCCAACTGTTCATGAGGTGAATTAGTTTACTTCAAAAAGGAAGAATAAAAAGTACATATCATTTTGCAATGAGGTCCTACAGAACTAAAACACATTATGTATTACACTGAGCATGGTATCATAACATTATTTGTTCAACCATGTATTCCTAGACTATTTCTAGAATTGAATTATTCCTAAACTATCAACTAGACAACCCTGAAAACATAATACCCAACAGGTAAGCTAATTAACCATGTACAGCCTGTTTGCTAGGTAGGTTTTCCATTCAGGCCTGAGTTCCATTTTGCTCCCCCATTACAGCTGCAGTACAGGGTCGTCTTTGTGAAGAACCATAACCATGTACTTTGTATTCTAGTTCTGTGATTAGCACCATGATCCTAAGAGAAAGTTCCTCAACCTCTCTGTGCTTTAGTTCCACTTTCTGTAAAATGGAGATAGCAATTCCCATTGTCATGGGGATTTAAGTAACTTATCACAGGAGGGGACTTCAAGCTTTGCCTAGCACATTATGAACAGACAGTAATTGCTTGCTAATTTAATGGAAGCTGCAATAATCATACTGGCCCTGGATGGCATTTATATACACTCACTAAATACTATATTTGACCTGTTCATTTTTCTCCAAACTATTCCCTAAATTCTAAGCCATTCTGAGACATTATCAATGCCAATAGGAGCCTAAAGTAATGAAAAATTATCTATTTAAGTGTATGTATTCTCTCTACTTCCCAAAATCCCCAAGAATTTTTGTCTTCCATCAGTTTGCCTAATTGTGAAGGGACTCTGCTCATGAGCACTTTTTTATGTGCATATTTGATGTTTCCAGTGGAAACACTAGGTGCACAATGACACTATCAATAATACAGGAAACTTCCTGATAAAAATTTCCTTTTTATTGCCTGCTTCTCATTTTGGCCTACTTTCCTTTCTGAGTGACCCTATTCACCCAAGCCAGACTATAGAAGATGAACACGTAGGAAGTACAAAATTTCCAAGTTTCACCTTCCCTCTCCTTCCAACCAGCCAGTGCTTATTAAACTCCTCAGACAAGTTTACTTATTTTTGACATGAGTTCTTTGTTTGCAATAATCATCTTAGGAAAAGAAATTATTTCTCCTGCTGCATCTGTAGCATTTTCATAGTGTTACATCCAAGCTAACTCGATGCAGTCTCAAGGGAATGACAGGAAGTTTCTGAGGAGAGTCTTGTCTGTAAGGGCACCACATGCCCCAATTTGGAGGCGAATGCCCCAGTTTTAACTTGCTGTCTCCCCTGTGTTCCCAAGAGCAGATCTAATGTTCTCTTCCTCCAGGTCTCTGTTGATTGCCTGAACTGCGATAGTGCTGCTTGAAATGGCGAGGGAATGGGCTAGAATTGGAGTTACCCAAATCAGAAACATGTCGGATGAGACTCACAATCCAATAATAGACACTCTATGAGGCCTCCCTGAGGGCTGTCAGGTTTTTAGCAGAATATTAGCTGGCTACTTAACACACTCTATTGTCTTCACTTGAAGCCTTTAAATCCAGAAGCTTTGCTTAATTTTACTAAATAAGATACCTAGAAAATAGAATCAATTGGTATGTTGAGGGGAAAACATTCCACAGTATCACTGCTCTTTCCACACTGGAAGAAAATGCACTACCATGAATATCTGTGTTTGGTCTGCTTTTTAAAGCATTCATAGAATCATTTAATGCAGATACTCTTCCTTTCATCTTTTCCAATGCAGGGACATAAGGAAAAGGTTTTGTTTTTGCTTTTGATTTAATTTTCTTTAAGCTCTAAAATGCAACATTTCAGATTTGAGAAACCCAAATAAAAGATAAAAAAATATATATATCAGCAGTGTCTTACTAAATGTTCTGTTGGTTTCTAAATAAGCTTAGGAAAGAGCTTTAGTCAAAACAGGATTACTGGCTCACCTTCCGCAAGCATAACTTGCTTCTGCTGTGGCATACCCAAAGGGGAAAAATGTTAGATGTGAAATTTATAAAAAGTGACACAGACAGAAAAAAAAGCAATGCTTCTAATAAATAATATATTATTATAAGAGAAACAAAGTGATTGAGTAATGTCACTCTAATGACTTTTCTCCAACGGCTAGAACACCTGCTCCAGCATTGTTTATGTTCGGGTTTGTTTTCTTTGCTCTGTAGAACTACATCCTGTAAGAATAACCTACATAAAGTCATTTACCAAGGTGACTAAACTACCTTTTGTTAGGATGTCACACTGGCCCAAATTGGAAGGCCAAATAGGAATCTGGATGTTGGAGTGAACACATACTGTGAAATACTGATGGTTATTCTTATCCTAACAGTATGTACTGCTAACGTGGACCTCAGACTGCCTTTGAGAAATCTCAGCAAAGCTCAAGGACCATTTTACACGCTGCCTTCCTAAATTTTATAGTGAAAACAACCCAAACTGGAATGAATCAGCATATGTAAAGGACTGTTAGGCAGCTCTTGTCTCTCCCTAGATCTTAAAGATTGTTACAAAGGTGAAGGTTCCAGCGATTCCTCCAACTCCACATTGTTATTTGATCTATGGCAAATGTTCTCCATTACTGGGGTCCTATTTGTTTCTATTGAATGGGGGAAAATCCACCTTATTTATCATAGGGATCAAATATATGCAAGAGACATAACTGTGGCTGAAAATTTACAAACGGTCCTATGATCGATATTAATAGCAGTTTTTGGTATTATTTGGTAAAAAAGATCATTATTAATAAGTACCTTGGATGTTGTAAAAACATTTCCTATACAAGATTTCTGATTTATTCACTTATTATCTAATCAATATGTCACAAAATATATAGTGTTCCTGATTACATATATCCTCAAAGCACTGATATCTGCTATTCTAGAAAGGGCCATTTCACATAGTTTTCTATGAAAATAGCTTAACTTGCTTCTTAATGGGAATCAGTAGGGTTTCCAGAGAAGAGGGGAAAATAACAACCATTTTCATCTTATGTCTTCAAAGCTGATATTTAGCAATGATTTCACATCCTTCCTAAAGGAACAGGATCTGAATTGGAGGCCATGGGAATCAGCTGCAAGAATCATGCAATGATATTCTTGAATCTCGATATTTCATAAAGACTATTTAGCATGGTTTGGCCTATATTTATTAGGCAAAAATTAAACACTTCTCTGAGCCAGAAGGAAAAAGTAGAGTGCAGGTATCGACATCTGTGGGGCAGGATTGAGAGGGGCCACTCCAATCTTCCAGGCTTCCCTACCATGAGTGCCACTGCTGTGGCATCACAGAACATGGAGTTTATATATCATCTTAGTTGTGACAATATCTTCTAAAAGTTTATTTCTGATACATCTTGATAGGTAAGTCAAATGTCCATTTGGAGGCAAGACCTGAATTGTGTGTTTGCTTGTGTCCTGTAATTAAAGTTATGTAAAAGGTCAAAACAAGTCTAATGCCATTTGTCAATGAACTTGCTGCTTTGTGGATGCTTTGCCTCATCTGGAATGTCTACCCACCTATTCTGAATCTGAGGACTGTATATGAAGTGTCTGCAAATGGCATATCACCAGGTGATATGTTATACCAAGATTCATATCTTATATTTGATATTGTCCATAATGAGCTATAGGTTTGTGTGGTTTAATTGGATAACCTAACCCTTGTAAAGAACTTAGGTGAGGATCTGGTGCAGAGTAAGCTCTCAATTAAGGCTGACTGTAAGTAAGTGCCATGGAACCATACATCTTATAGAGGAATGGCCTTAAAAGTCATCACGTCCAGCCTCTTGCCTCTGCATAACAAATGGTATATATTAAATCATTGTCTCCAACCCTTCATTCTCTCATATATTTACATCATTGCTATGGCCTCATGATGCTCCAACTATATTTCCCCACCTATTGACATTGAGCTTGGTCATATGACTTGCTTTTGTCAATGGGATATGACACGATGTGTGAGAGCAGAGTTTAAATATGCTTGTGTGCTTGGACTTATCTTGCACTTTGTTCACTGTCATGGGAAGAACATTGCTCAGATAGTCATCATCCCTTCGATTTAAGGCCCAGAATGAACAGTTTTCTCACTCACCCCACAGTCTAAAGCAGAGTCGCCCAACTGACCCACTGAAGCATGGATCAAAATAACTTGTATGCTACTGAGTTACAGTATGATTTTGTGTACACCATCATGGTGGCAATGGTAAAGGATGAATTATTACTTCCCATTAATGTGTGAGATGTCCCAAATCCTAGAGAGTAAGTGTATTGGTTTGCTAGAGATACCATAACAAAGCACCACAGACTGGGAAGCTTAAAAAACAGAAATTTACTTTCTTACAATTCTGGAGACTAGAATTCCAACATCATGTTGGGAGGGTTAGTTTTTATGTTTGTTTGTTTGTTTGTTTGTTTGTTTCTGATCCATGAGGAAAGGGTCTGTTCCAGGCCTCTGTCCTTGGCTTATAGATGGCCAGCTTCTCACAGTATCTTCAAAAGATCTTTCCTCTATGAGTGTGTCTGTGTCCTAATCTCCTCTTTAAGAATATAAGTCATTTGGGATTAGGGTCACCCAGTGATCTCATTCTAACTTTACTTATTTAAAGGTCCTGTCCCCAAATACAATTACATTCTAAGGTACTGGGGGGTAGGACTCCTACATAAGAGTTTTGGGAGAATACAACTCAGCTCATAACAGTTAAGTGATATACCAGTCATGCAGCTAATACATGGGAATAAACCTTACTTTGTCTACTTACTCTTAGTAGTAGTGATACACTACACACACAGACACACACAGACACACACACACACAATATATTAGTCACACTTTTTCACAAATTAACATCAATGTGTTTTAACTATTTAACACCACATGTCTGAACCTTATGCATGAGTGTGAAGGAGCATATATCAGTGAGAAGAGCTTGGATATAACACTCTTATGATGTCATTCACTTTTTATGGACTAGAGAACATTGAGCTTTCAGTCCCAAGCATCATTCTGGATCTACTACTTTTGAAAATAGTAAAACAACAACAACAAACATAACATTAGAGTACACTGTCTAAGTTGCAAATAAATTAATCTAGCAATTATTCAGCATATAATTAGACAAATGCATATGAAAATGTTCATCAAACCTAACTGTTTGCTGGGAAGCTCCTGGCCTGAAGAAAGCATGTTCAGATGTGTACCATGAAACGCCTTCAGATAAGTCAGTGGTGTCTTGTGCCTGACTTACGATAAAGATCTTGGACAAGTTGCCACATATGCAGTTCATCTTAGGCAAATCACTACTTAGCAAGTTGGTCAGGAATCCCGGGTTTTTCAATAAATGGTACTTAATTCCAGGGCTATAGATGATATCAGTGAAGGTTCCGAATTCTATGCAAATCACTTGGGAAAAGAAATATCCAAAAAAATTGGAGTGCTTTGTGCTGAGCACTGGGCTATCTGAGGTGCCTGCCCTCATGGCTGGTGGACTGGTCACAAACCTACCTGGGTGATTATGAGACAACGTGCTGCGAGACAGAAGAGCATTAGGGGCACATTGGCAGGATCACAATGTGGGGAGATGGAGGAAGGCTTAAAGGACAGGGTAACATTTGACCAGGCTTTAAAATAATGAGATCACAGGTAGAAAAGTGGGGCAAGTGATGGACTTTTTGTTGTTGTTTACTTATTTATTTAGAGAGAACATGTGTGTGCACAAGCAGGGAATGGGCAAACAGAGAGGAAGAGAGAGAACCCCAAGCAGGATTCACGCTCAGCACAGAGTCCAGTGCGGGGATTGATCTCAAGACTGAGAGATCAGGACCTAAGCTGAAAGCAAGAGTTGAATGCTTAACTGACTGGAGCCATCCAGGTGCCCCAATGGATGAACGTGTGAAAGCACATGGCATGTTCAGAGACAAGCAAGTGGTGACGTGGCCTATGGCAGGGGCTGTGTGAAGGAGTAAGAGAGATGGAAGTGAAGGTGTAAGAGTAGAATAGGACACATGGTCAAGGGCTTGTATACACACCGAAGTGTCCAGACAGTAGTCTTTTGGACCAGGAGGACCAGCATTTATTATATTTTTTAATTTATTTTTGCTAGCTTTATTGAGATGTAAATGAGACATATCACTGTCTAAGTTGAAGTTTTACAATGTGTTCATTTGATAGATTTACAAATTGTAAAATAATCACCACCATAGTATTATTTACTCCCCCCATTGTGTCACATAATTACTGTTTTCTTCTTTTTCATGGTGAGAATATTTAATATCACACCCTTTTTGACATTCAAGTATACGATATAGTATTATCGTCTATAATCATCATGCTGTACATTAGATTCCCAAGCTTATTAACCTTATAACCAGAAGCTCATAACCTCTGACCAATATTGCCCCATTTCCCCCAGCCCCTGGTAACTACCACTCTACTCTGTCTTTCTAAGTTTGGCTGTTTTATATTTCATGTACAAGTGATATTATACATATATGTCTCTCTCTGACTTATTTCACTTAGCATAATGCCCTTAAGGTCCATCCTCCTTGGCGCAAATAGTGGAATTCTCTCCCTTTCCCATGGATGAATAATATTCTACTGCATCTCTATCCCACACTTCTGCAATCCCTGAATCCAATTTTATAATTTTAAAGTAAATACCTCCGGCAGCAATGTGGCAGAAGTCCCAGAGGGACACACTGGAACTATTTTGAACTCAGCAAACTATGATGAAGAGCTCGACTAGGCCAACGTCAGCAGAGAGAGAGAGAAGAAGAAGATTAAGTTGAGAGAATTATAGGATGCAGAATGAACAACAGGTGGTGAGGAGTTAGAGCTGGGTCTGAAAGAAAGAAAGAGGTTTTCCTTCTTCACCCTGAATTCGTGTAGCTTTATTGGTGTCTCAGCATAGGATTTTGTTGAGACTGTTAAGTCTTTTACCCCATATCAAAAAAAAAAAAAAAAAAAAGGCAAACAAACCCATTGCTATAAAGACTACCTATAGATAGTAAGAAACACACTACTCACTCTTGCTATTGCAAGAAACAAACAAAAACCACACCTGTTTATTCCATCTCTGATTCAATAACCTGTTTACATTGACAAGTTAGATAAAAGTGAAACTGTCCAGATGACTGTTAGAGCTTCACTCGTCATTGGCAACTTCTTTGCAGAATAAAATAATAGTTTTGAATGTTCTCTTAACTTTGAATGCTATTCACAATGTAACAGCTACAAACCCAAGGTACTGTTAATCTGTATTACTGACATTTTCCTCACAACTTGCATAAGTGTAAATAATCAACACAACAATTCTTCAAGCCCTGATTTGCAGCATGTGTTGACCTCCAAGGTATAAATACCCACATCATGGCTGAGTTTGGGCTCCTAGCACAATGTCATTGAAGACAGAGTGGGGAAGTTATGCCCAGTATCACACCATCCTGTGCTATTTACCACAGGAATACAATTGACCTAAACATCTCAAGAGTATAGATGAATGTGGTAAAATAACTGGGAAAGGATACATGTCGAATGTATATTACCTTTGTTTGTAAAATAATCTAAGTTTTCCTTGTTTAATTTTTAATGGTGGTTGTACCTAATAAGCAGCTTGGAAAATTCCTTAAGAGTTCACAATCGATTCTCATAATCTCAGTGTATCCCCACTCATGTGAAGCATACACTGAGGGTGAGCAGAGAGCTCTGAGGCAGTCACTCAGGAACCCAGGCTAAAAAGGCCCCATCATTTTTCAGTTGTACCATCTAGAAAAGACAGCCTCTATAGATGCTACAGAATGGGGGGGGGGGGGTGTCACATGAGTTGGACAGAAAATGACATTACTGCCCTCAAAATTCATTTTCTTGAAACTGGTTGAAAGATTGCAATTGATGACAAGGGATGCTAGTAAATGTTTTCTTCCTCATGCTCAGGGATTGGAAACACTGAGTTCACTTCCACCGTTGTCTCTGCTATGGTCACAACACCATGAGACGAAATCAAGCCCTTCTCATCCAAACCTATTCTTTTCCTAGTCTTCCTCATGAGTAAATAGAACAACATACCACCAGTCATTCATGTCTGAAACCGGGGACATCAGTCCCCCTAATGCTTCAAATCCAATAACCTGTCAACTCTTCCTCCAATGACGTGACCTAATTCTTCCATTTCTTTCCATCTGCACCTGGAGGTGCTGCTCCAAAGCCACGTCACCTCTCCCCAGGACTACGTGAAGAGACCCCAACTCCCACTACTCTCTTCTTTTCCATCCATCCTTACTTCAATTCATTTTCCACAGAGCAGCTGGAAGAATTTTTTAAATGTTAATCAGATTATGTCATTCCACTATTTAAGTTGATTTTCAATTAAGCTTAAAATAAAATCCAAATTTCTGACTTGCCTAATATAGCTCTTCGACTTTGATCCTGTCGCTTCCTCCATCCACATCTTGTTCCATTTTCCCTTTTGAAGTACCTCTGTCACACAAGTGTTTTTGAGCTCCATGGACATATCAAGTCTTGCCTACGCCATTCTTTCTATCTGGAATGATCTCATCCCAGTCTTGAGTTCTGAGCTCCAATGTGTCTTCCTTAGAAAGATCTTCCTTGATTGCCTAATCTAAATTAAGTTCTCCCTTGTGCTTTCTCATAGAAGCCACAGTACTGACCACAATTTATATTTTTATGTTTTAGTTAAATTCCAGTTAGTGAACATACACTATATTATTAGTTTCAGGTGTATGACACAGTGATTCAACTCTACCATACAATACCCCATGCTCACCGCAAGTGTACTTCTCACCCCGTTCAACCCATTTCCCCACCCACGTCCCCTCTGGTAACTATCAGTTTGTTCTCTAAAATATATGGAATGCTTCATGAGTTTTCCTGTCATCCTTGCACAGGGGCCACGCTAATCTCCGTATCGTTCCAATTTTAGTGTATTTGCTGCCAGAATGAGCAGAGTACTGATGACAATTTAAATTATGAGTCTGTGTATGTACGTGCGCAATGTCCATCCCTCCTATTAGAATCACAATTCACCAAAGCAGCATGTTTCATTCGTTTGGTATGGGATACCCAGGATCTATGTACTACCTGGCACATAATAATTCCTTCTGGGGACCGAGAGGAAGGCAGAGAAAGAAAGTAACAAAGAGAGATAAGAACAGAGAGGAAAGGAAAGGAGGGAAGGAAGGTGGAAGGAAAAGTAAAAGGAGGTTAAACTAGCATATTTTCATTTTTATCCATTTTTTTTCACTGATGAGATGTGTGACCTTGAGTAAGTCACATAACCCTCTATGTCATTTTCCCTGTGTATAAAGTGTTTCAGCCTCATCATAAATGGGATGTGCTCAAAAACAGAGATAATTGCCTGCATTTGTAGGGCAGGAGGAAAATGGAGGAGAAAGAGGCTGCTCCTGCTGCAGGATTGGGTCTCTGGAGGTGGGGGTAAGGCAAGGGGACAAAACCTCAAGTACCTTTGTTTTGTGAAAGCAGGGAAGAGCCACCTGGCAATACAGCAACTCTGTGGGGAAGATGGCACTGCATGCTCCTTCCAGGCCGATGGGCTTGTGAACTTGCCCACCCCTAGTGTGGTACAGGCACCATGATTCTGCAGTGAGAGAGAAGAGCCCTGGGAGGCCCTAAATGCGCGATAGGGATGAACGCAGCTTGCCTTGGGGGTGATCTGTATGGACTGGTGACTAGCAGGACTGACACAAGCCCAGTGGACAGATGGCACCCAGGGCAGAAGCCCCATCCCCTCCAGCCACCTCCATCACCTTGGTACCACTGAAGGCCCTGGAAATGAGAGACAACCTCAGGGATCTGATGAGAGAAAGTTACAGAGATTGAGTTGACATGACTGTCTCCTGCAGAACAGGGCCATGAAAGAGAAGAATAATAAAATTAAAAAAAAAAAAAAAGTTGTTTTTACTTGCACATCTGAATCTGTGAGTTGAACTCCAACCTACCACATAATTTTGATTAACTTCGTCTTCCACCTCATTGACCATGTGCTCTCTGTTCCTGTCATCCCTCACTTTTGTCTGATTCTGTCTCCATCTATCTCCTCCCCATTCCTTCCTTTTATTCTTCTATTTCTCCAGTGCCTTCCTCCAGACATTTCCTTTTGCACCCATCACTACCTTCTAGCCCACAGTATCCCGAGCAAGGGAAACTGAACCCCAAAATGGAGGCTCCATGTGGTCTCTGCCTTTGCCATGGGCCCTCTAAGCTCTGCTGCCTCAGTCATGTTTTCTGAGGTTTTAAAATCTCTCTCTGGTCTCACATGCTCCCCCAGTGGTTTTCTGCAGTCTCCTTTTTTCTTTCTGTGTTGGTCCAAAGGACTCTTCTGTGATTTTATTAACAAAAACATTTCCACTGACTAAAACACCTTATAAAGAAAAATCAAAACAAACAAACAAACAAACAAAAAACCCTCTCTGTCAGTGAGATAATAGCCAAGATTCTTCGCCTGACTTATCTTACCTCTCCAAAATGCAAGACTCTTTACTTACTGCTTCCACTAATCTCTTATGGAAACCCTTTTCTCCAGATGGACTTGGATCTACACTAAACTCATACACTTCTTAATCTTCTCCAATTCTCCAATTCACTGCTTTTTGTACATACTGTTCCCCTACCTAAGTGACCTCTCTCATTCTCTCCACCTGTGCTAATATTATCACATGTCAAGGAATAACCAGAGGTGTGCTAGAACCCTTCCAGTCCATACTAGCCACAGAACCAGTCCCCCACACTCCCAAGCCTTATAGCCTCTATCTTTCCCTTGGACCCTAATTACTCACTGTCACGTAAAGCTATTTATCTTTGCCTTTCTGAATGAGAGTATTGGCTCCTCACAGTCAGGGACTCATCATTTTATTATTATTATTATTATTATTATTATCATCATCATTATCATCAACTTCAATGAAAACACTGCTGCAGATGTAACAGGTTCTTACTTAAAGATGCACTGAATAACAATGATTGTTATTTGATGGCATCAACTTAATGTTTATGAATTGAAAAATGAGATAGGGTAGGAACAAAGTGAGTATGTACTGAATAAGTGAATGCCTGAAATGAAGCCAAGAGGCTGCCCAGATGTTCTCACCCATGGGGACAGCTCCACAGTTCCAAGTCACAGTTGGATGATATTTACAAGGCTTAATACCATCTTTACTGACTTATCCCCAGTTTTCACTGATATCAGAAATAAATGTTTTTGTCATGCAGCCTAATTTAAAATTCTTGGCATATAGGAGCATTTTATTCATAATGTGACTATTTATAATCATTTGTTTTATTTTAATACAATTTAACTCAGAGTGACTATATAAAGACCATTATATTTTTTGATGGCCTAGTAAAGCCGAATATATTTTAGAAACAAATCTAGGCCAGAAGGCATTATTTTACAGATGAGGACATGAGGGTACAGAGAAGTTGAATAATACGGCCCTAAGACACCCAGCTAACCAGTGAAAAATCTGGTCCAGAATACAGGTCCTCTGAGCACCCACGCCATACTGTTTTTTACGTCTTGCTGCATCTATCCACGAAAGAATGAAAGGGTAGTCTGCAATATGGATACTCCCACCCCCTCGCTGCCCAACTTTTAAGCACTATAAAAGATGATAGCATAACCTATATGGTGCTATGAGCAGGAGAAGCATAATTTCCAGCACTCTCAGTAAGTCCCTGTGGTAGTTCCACTCAACTCAGGCTGGATTAAAAAATGGGTATGCACGTGTGACCAAAGACCAGGCAAATGTACTACCCAAACTGAGCTGAAGCCAGTGCAGAGACTTTCATCGTGAACTGCACAAGTGCCAACTAGAGGACAACCACCTCCCCCACCCACATGCTTGGCATTTAAGGTCATCCAGGGCTTCCATTACTCCAGCCAATTCACCTTGACTCGTTAGACTTCAAATCTGTCTCAGCTGTGTCCTAAGAGGAGGCCCAGTGTATTGGTCCTCCAACCTCCCATGCGTACCTACTAACAGTGGACTGCTGGTGACAAAGATATAACCCACTAGCACAAGTGGGGAATACAGAAAAAAATTTGGCTAATTAACCAAGAGATTGAATTCCAGGGATAATTCCACTGCTGTCTAACTGTGGATTTGAAATTATGCATTTAGTCTATACATTTGTATCAAAAGGGGGCTGGAGTAGAAAAATATTTTTCATATCATGTTCATACAGTTTCACATAGGAATGGTAGGGTCTCCTAAGAAGGGCCTCTGTGGCTTTATCAGCTGAGTTATCAAATTGGGCATCCACAGCTCCCACCTGACTTCAGCCAGAGCTGTCCTATCTTAATCTGAATCAGTATTCTGCATAATGCTTAATTAGAAAAAATAAATACTGCTTTAAAAGCAACAGTAACACAATAACAAACAAATCACTTTGGAAATCCACCAGAGTAGCTCATCTCTAAGGTGCTTACTAAGTCCTTTAATCCATGAAAGATTTGGGGGCACACTGAGCCTATGGTGCTGTATTTCTTAAAGGTGTTCACCACAGAGATTCTTCCAGAAGCACCCCTTCCCTTTGAGGATCCTCTAGGTTGTGGGCAACCCAGGATTCTAGTTCAAATCAGGTCATGCATGAAGTAAATTTCTTGCATATTTCATTAGGGCTTAGACCCACTATGAAGAAGCTGTGATCTAACATATTCATTTCACTGAAGATCAGTTATATCTTATACGTTAGCTTGGTACTGTTATGCTCTGCAGCTGATATTTGTCATTTTGTTTTTGCTGTTTATTTTTGTTATTGTTTGTTTGTTGTTCAATACTTAACACAGACACTGTAACGCCTAGATCTCCACAGAGTAAGAATATTTAGGGACGGGTGTCTTCTTCTCCCTTATAGATTTCCAATGAATTCTTCCAACCTCTGCTCAACACCTAATGAATGTCCATTAGCAAACGAGGTGCAGGGATAAACAGAAGCAAAGTTTAAAGAACATGCTGCCTGTCTTCAAGGACTTAGGGTGTATCTGAGAGAAAGCACTCTCAGACACAACAGCAGCAGGTAACAAAGGAAGAGTGCTAAACCAGCAACAATCACCTACCAAAGGTAAACACTAAATACTAAATTCAATTCGCTTGGCAGAATAAAAAGGGTGAGATTGGGGCAATCTCGAATTTTCAGAGGTTTGACCTGTTCATTGAAGGCCTAAAAGGGTTTGGACATAAAGTATGATCCTCAGGAGAAAGGGGAGAAAGTGGAAGACAAAGCCCACGGAGCTCTAAGGAGGCTGGCTGCTCTGGAGCAAAAGCTGGCTGTGTGGAGAGCCTGGACACCTCCCTGCCCCTGTCTCAGCAGAGGTGGCCCACCAAGTGACTTACCTGCGCAGGATCTCAACTCATCATCTTCTGCATGGAGATCAGCTCCTAGGCTCCTATTTATCTTGAAGATGCCTCTCCATTGCTTTTAATGCTTGCCACATGCTTAGACCTCACTACCTGTGAGAGAGGCATGCATTATTATTACCTTAATCATCCTTTACCAACTGCCTGCCCCACTTGAACCCATTACTCATGCCATCCCTTGCCCAGGAGGGTCCTTTTGCCATCTCCCAGGGTTCTACATACTTGCTCTTTGGGAGATGCACTTACAAAATGTTAAATTTTAAAGTGGCTACTTCCAAATGCTTGGGGGAACTTGAAAGGGAAAATGGTGTTCAATCTGGATTCCTCAATACATACTGCTTATTTTTGTCGGAGTTGAGGGCAGGTTAGTGCTTGTCAAAGGCAGTAAGAGAAAAAAAGCCTACTGAGAGGCACAGGGAAGGTAATAGTCAAAATATATTCCAAGATAGTGGTCTTCCCACATGTACACAGTCTTCCACATCTCCCTCTTTCTCCCTTGATCTCATTCTCCTAAGCCAGCAATGATAATCTGGGAATAAATGCGCATTTTCTAAAGGAGAAATATTGCCAAGCCTGTTAATCTCATGCAGATGCGATGTTACTTTGACTATGTTGTAATATGGCTTCTTAAAAAACAAATTGGAAGGGGGTGGTGGGGGGAGCCCACCAAAAAAAAAAAAAAAACAACCAACCACACAACAAATATTCACCAACCCATATGGTCAGTAATTGCTGTTTAATAGTCCTCCTATTACAAACCTGAGAGGCAGCAGTCTGAATTACCAGTAGAGTATTAATAAACAGGAATGAGTTAATAGTGCATAAAGACCTTCTAGTGGAACAGTGGGGGAGTTGAATATTCTTTTCTTCAGTCAGCTGTAAGTAATTACTGCATGGTGTGCTTCTGACTATTACCATAACAGAGCAATTGGACGTGAAGAATGGATAATAGTACGGACATGGAGGTATTTTTAGAATATCAGCAGTGAAGCAGGTAACTGGCCTACTCCAGTAGAAACCTTTAAATAAGTTTAGAAGACTTCTCTCTCTCTCTCTCTCTCTCTCTCTCTCTCTCCTTATGACATTTAGCCAGGGTAGAATTTTAAAAAGATCAATCTAATAAATTATTTAAAATAACTTTACAAAGAGGATGCCTGTGATATGTAAATAAGAAGGCAAGAAGGGAGGAAGGAAAAGTCTAAAAAGCCCAGGCGGACAGGAGGCATGGAGCCGACGTTACTGTAACTACATAATCACGGGTTCCTTCCTGCTCCTTTGAGAGTACAGCCTGGATGCGAATCTGCTTGACTGGCTCCCACTGGCTGCTCAGGTGAAAGTGAAAATATTCAAATCAGAGCTGTAACTATGATTGCTGGAGTTGTGGGTTTTCTAAAATTGAGTTAGTCATCCTCGGTGATTTAATGATGCATATCATTTATTTTAAAATATTATTACAGGGGCATTGACTGAGCCGCCAGCGCCTTCTTCGCGGGACTGTCCATTATGCAATGCGGCGGGGTATGTCATGGGCGGCGGCAGCTGAGATATTGTCTAACGGCACAACATATGTTCTCAGATGAAAACAGCTTGAGACTTTGATTCAGAAAGCGGTAATTTTGCAAAGGCACACAAATATCATTTAAGGAATATTTTGAATTTTTTTTTCAGGGTATAGGTCCTTCTACTGCTTCCTGGCTGCATAGGCCGATGCTGATTTTTCAATTTGCAGGTTTGTTAAGCATCATGGAATGTTTTGGTTCTCAATCAAGAATATTCTTCCCAAGTGGTTCCCAAGTCCTACGCCTGAAAATAAACGCGTGTCCTCTTTGTCTCCTAGCCGCATGTGTTCCCACATACAACAGCAGCACAGGACAGAGGAAGGCGATGCCTTTGATTGAACCATCCTACAGGCTTTTAACCTGACACTCTCCTAGGCTGGGAGCTTCCTTCAGGCCGGGCAGCACGCTCTCTTCTTTGGGCGGTGCTGGCAGCTGGAGTCCAGCGGGGATGGTTAGGAGCCAGGACCCACGTCCTCCTCCTGGCGGGATTCCTATCCTACCTTGTGCCACAGGAGCTGAACAGAGGATGAGCTGCCTCAGTGCTAATGACCTCAGAGACCCACCTGA
This sequence comes from Hyaena hyaena, assembly GCF_003009895.1. NCBI lineage: Eukaryota > Metazoa > Chordata > Mammalia > Carnivora > Hyaenidae > Hyaena > Hyaena hyaena. The sequence goes on along the minus strand of NW_024081995.1, from coordinate 23,309 downwards.
AAATGAGGTGCAGCCTATGGGACAGGTGGCAAAGCTTAACTGATCTCTGGCCGGTGCTTTAAGGTCTGACAAACAAATGCGTGTGAAATAAACACGGTCGCACTTATTTCTCCTACAAAACTGCCTTACTGGGTGTGAGCTCTGCCAGCCGGCATATTCGGATTCATCTAGACACAGCCCCTTTCTTGCTAAAAGACGTTGCGGTGAAAATGTATAGCTGTGTTGTTTTCACCTATCTAGCTGGCCGTTCTTAATAGAAATCAAGGGCACACGTGTAGTGGTGTCATTCTATCCCAGGGACAGTGGTAGGTTCTCCCTGTCGCTGGTTTTGACTTACTTTTTTCATGTATTTGAAAAGGGAATAGTTCTCTTTTCTTTAAGTCTAGGGAAAGATGAGGACAGAAGAAAATATGTCTAACTGAATACCAATTTTAATATTTTTCACAAAGGACAATGATCAATGGCCTTTTCTAGGAAGTGCTTAAGACCTCATGATTTGGGGTATTTGGATGTTTAGAATCTTTGTGTTTCTGGTTTAGTAAAATATGGAAGTACTTATAACCAACCTTGCATGTGACCACACTCTCTGTGGTGGTGAGTGTGCCCCCGGTTAAAGTCATCCTTCACTCTGATTAGTCATGAACTTCCCAAGGGCATGGGCTGTACCTCTAGAGTTTACACCCCCGGTGGCCACCCTGTCCAGAGCACCAGCACATAACTTCCCCAGGAAGAGATATCACCAGCAATGAGAGCTGTTGGTATTTCAGATCTAGAAAACCCTCTGGGCAGCAAAGGAATAAGAGGTTTTCCCAAGGGTGAGAATAAGGGGAGAAAGGCATCTCCAACGCCTTTATATCTCCATTTAGCTCTAAGAAGTCCAGGGGGAAATAAGTACCTGGAGTTGTTAAGGAACCAAACAGTTTCAGAGGCTTCCATTTTCTCTCTTGAGTATTTTAGCTGGTACCTCTCTAGTCAAGAATTCTTAGTATCTTCAGCCGTTCCATTGAAACACCTTAGTAGGTCAACATTCCAGTAAGAACCAGTGGAAAGGTACATTATTTAGAATTGATTATACAATTCAATGTATATAAAACCTTCCAGATTGGTTGATTCAGCTACCCTATTCATGAATTATCATGACATTCAGTGAAACTCACAATTTATTTTCAGCATTTTGGTAAATAATCCTCTGAAATGTCCAGTATGATAGTGTATATAGCAGTAATTATAACAGAAGTCTAAATACCCTGACCTCTACCTGCTTCATTGATCTCATCTCCTACCATCCCCCCCATGGTTTTATTCCAGTTCCTCCATCACCGTGAGCTCATCCCCACATCCAGGTCTTTACACTCTATTCCCTCTGCCTGGAAGACATTTAGCTTCAGTTTAAATGTCATCTCCAAGAAACTATTCTTAACACTTTTGTGGTCATTCTCCACACACTACTCTGCTTTGTTTTCTCAACATCATTTGTACTAGTTGATATTTTCTTATTTGCACGTGTGCTAGATCAACATGTTCTCATTCGTGATTCCTTCCCTGCTGTAAAACGCATGCTGTGTAACTATGGGTAGAAAATGACTTCCACCCAATTGATTTTTTTTTTTTTTAGTTTAGTTATTTATTTTGAGAAAGAGAGAGCGAGCGAGCGAGCATGAGCAGGGGGGAAGTCAGAGACAGAGGGAGAGGGAGAATCTCAAGCAGGCTCTGCACTGTCAGCACAGAGCTTGACCTGGGGCTCAAACCCACAAGCTGTAAGATCATGACTGGGGCCAAAATCAAAAGTCCAATGCTTAACCAACTGAGCCACCCTGGTGCCCCCCACCCAACTGATATTAGGCTTAGTCATGTGACTAATTTGCTTTGGTTAATTAAATGTTGGCAGACTTGATGAGAACCCAGACTCTAAATGTGCTGTGTGTGCTACCTGTGTCCTGGACCTCTTGCCATTCCTTACAAGAAATATGTCATAAGTTATCACTTTTCAAAGAATGAAGACATCGTTGGAGCAAAACTGAACCTAAATGGAGGCCCAGAACCAATTCCCCCCATAACCTGAAGTAGTGCTGTTTCAGCCAACCCATGAGACCATCCATACGAAAATAAGTAGTTGTTGTTTGAGCCTCTGATGTTTGGGTTTGAATGTGAGGCTTATCACCCATCATTAATGTGGCAATTGCTAATTAGTATAGAAATTATACCAGAAATGGCCTTCTGCTGTCAAAATCCTGTAAAATATGCATCATTTGGTTTGGGATCATGTAGTAAGTAGAGAGGAAACTATAAAAAAAAAAAAAAAAAAAAATAACCTGTAATAAGAAACTGGAAAAACAACAACGCATCCTGTATAGAAAGAAAACATTTGATAAAACCACTGACTGCAGCAGTAACCTAGAAGGAAAAAGAATGTGCCAAGTGCACTGACAGCATGGGCTGGGAAATTTCTGAGGCAGAATACTCGTGGTATAGTTGGCTGCTATTAGCCACATTTGAGAAGTAACAACAGGAAAGAAATGAACTTGGAAAAAAACTGACTAGCTTTCAAGCAGGATTGAGGGAAACTGAAAGAACTGAGAAATTCTGAGAATTGTAAGTTTGAAAACTTGAACCACTTCTCTCTAAAGGTGTGGCTTTAGAACACTGCCATATGGCAAAGACAAAATAAAACAAAGTGACTGTCACACCCTTTGTCAAGACCCCGTAAGGAGATCAAAGGTGGAACTCATAAATGAGCAAAGTACTCACATGTCTCTAAAAGAATTGTGGATAAGGCATTCAGCACATGTAGTTGACTGGAATCTACATGGAAAACCCACAAAATTTTTGAGAGAGTTGTATGTTATATTGGAAAAATTGCCACCTGCCTAGGTTTAAAAAGACTATCTGTGTTTGAGATATATAAAGACCTCTGGGCCCCCAAATTTCACAGGCAGAGAGCAGGCTGACAAATTTGCTCAGCAACAAAGAAGGGGATATTCTCCAGAATTCATCAGAAAAGCCAAGATGTAAAAGGAAGAAGTTCCAAAGGCAGAGCAAAGACCGTGTACAACAGTAGACTGTTGGTCCACTCTCAGGTGTAGAATCAGGGCCTAACCCAGGTACACACCAACCTCACTGTAGGGAAACCTGGCAAAATCTGCCTACCAGAATTTCAATATTGCTACAGAGCAGTGACTTCCATCTTTCAGTTTTCTCAAGGTTGAATGGAAGTGTTTCTTTATCCTGCCCCTATTCCAACATTGTATATTAGATGTATAGGGACAGATAACATATCTTTTCAATTCACAGATGTCTAGATCAAGAGTAGTTTCACCTAGACCTGATACGGATCATGAGGTCATGGACTTTGAACCTGATGCTATAACTGGGTGAGCCTTTGGGATTTCTTGGGATGGTACTGAGTCTGTCCCAAATGCAGGGGGATTCTAAAAACTTGTGACCAAGAGGGAAGACACTGGCAAGAGAAACTGAATTACTATTAATAATCATTCATTTCCTATTATAAAATTATACATTCACATTTTTTTCCATATGATTTACAGGTCTTCCCACTATGAACGGAAAATACTTCCTTGATCCATTCATATTGGGCTTGGCATGTGAATTGCCTTGGTGAATAAAATCTTAATAAATGTAACAGAAACAGAGTTTTAGACTTGCTGGCATGATCTGGCTTGTTCTCTTGCACTCCTGCCAGTCCTCATGAGAAGCACATGCCCCAGTAGCTTCTGGTCCATGGATTTGGTTTCTCTGGACCAATGGATCAGATCCCAACTGACAGTTTCAAGCCAAGATAAGCTGAACCCTGCTAAGATCCGTCATCTTCTAGCTGACCCAAAGAATTGCTAATGAGACAAGTGAATGTTTGGGGTTTTAATTCAGGGATTTTAGAGCTATTTGTTTCACAGCATTATTATAAAAAAAAATGCTGGCTGACATCATTTACATATTTGTTTATTGTCTGCCCACAAGGGAATAAAAGGTCTGCTATATTGTTGATGTATATATTCCTATGGACAGAAACGTTCTAGGCATAAGGTCATTGCACAATAAATATTTTAAATGGATAGATGAAAAATGTAATATATGGTAAGAAACTACCAATTTAACACTATTAGAACCCTATTGGGCTCTTTTACTGAAAATGTAAGGTTGAATTCACAGTGGGCAAAGAAGAATGGCATACCTACAGAAAAAGAAGCCATTTGGAGTTCTTCACAAGAAAGTATTAAAGGTCTCCTCAAGTGGTGTTATGAAGGTCTGATATAGAGACAGCTGTAGTGATAAGAATAGCTAATTTGGTGGAGAAAAGAGATTATTATGAGACAATGTCCCAGTTGTCTTTATATCTATAGTTGCAGCACAAAGTGGGCTCTCAATACATGTGTGTGCAAATGAATCAGCTTTCAGAGCTCATAGAAGCTTTTTATACTCTACTTGGCTTTTAGTTATGGACGATATTAAGATGACATCAGCAACAAATGCAGGCCTGTGCTTAATTCTCCACTCTGCTAGAAGCTCTCTAACTTGGGAGGAACTAGATTATGCCTGTGGGTCAACCAAAGTACTGTCCTCTCTTTCCACAGATGAAAAGGGAGGAGTCTCTGCACATACTAAGAGAACTGGTTTTTAGGTTTTTATATTCTCCAAATCAACTCATGTTACTTTCTTATTCTTCCTTATCAATCTTTCCCTTACCCCAAATATCCCACCCTTCATTTAATGCAGTCCAATGAACGGCTTATTTTCCATCTGTCATCACCCAGCCCCTACTATGGACTACATATTGTGCTAAAGCCTGGGGATATAAGTGAGACAGAGTTCTTGCCACCAAGGTGTCTATTGGAGAAAGAAGATAAATAATCAGATTAAGTTGCTTTAAAGTAAATGGTACAATTGAACAATACATGGTAAGAACACAAGAGGACATCTAAATGATACTGAGGGACCAACAAAGACTGGGATTTAAAATAGAAGCGGAGATACAGAGGAGAGATAATGATGTGAAAGAAATGTTCCCAAACATGTTTTTGCTTATGCTTATAGGAAGGTGGCCCCGTATAAGAAAATAAATTCCAGTGTATCCCTGAAGGAAAATTACATGGATGACCAGATATACGTTAGTACTAATGAAAAAGGAAAGAAGAAGAGTTTACAGAATCCTAGAAGACTGTCTCCTGGCATATGGTATACATATCTTACCAGGATCTCAAAGAACATGATGAAATGGCAAGGAAGCAAAAAACAGCCATCATTCAGGAAAGAGAAAAGCAAAAATCTACCGATTGAAGCAGTTTGTCCAGTTGTGTCTTTTTTTTTCCCCTTGGAAAGCCACTTGGAGTCAGTAAAGAGAAATTAAAAGTCAGTGATGAAAGTCTAGAATGTGAAAAGAAGACCAAATACTCTAATAAATGAGAAATCAGGATGGCATTTGGTCTGCCAAGACGAGGGTGTGAAGGGACAAAGGATCATCAGAGTCTGGAGCACGTCATAGAAACTCAAAAACAATTCTTGTGGGTTGATTGATTAGACAAGATAAGGTGCCCTGAGGCCAAGGGGTCAAGAGTTTATGCAGCCAATTTAAAAGTTTTCTGACTTAATGGAGGGCATTTTGAAGATAGCTGGAAAGTGTTTAGTTAATTGAATTTATGGAGTAAATGTATATCCCCAAAGTGTTTGTTTTATGTCTGTTTTCTAGTTCTTAATCTTTCATATTTGTCAGAACAAAATTGTGCCAAAGACATGGAAAAGTTGGTCTTTCAACGATATTTTTCTTTCTTTCTGTATCACTCTGGTCTAACTTCTCCTTCTACCATCCTGGAGGGCTATGCAGATTCTGTGTTCTCAGAGCAAATCTTATTCTAAAATTTCCTGAAAAGAAATTGTTTCTCATGTATGTGTACATCTTTTTTGAAGAAGAGCATTTTAGTAGGAGAACATATCTCCCAGAGAACATATAAACTCCCAGACAACTTTTCTTTCAAGGGCTAACATTACGAGGAGTTTAGCCATATTTCTTTTTTAACTGAGATATAAATCATGGGAAATCAGAGATAATTCCTTCCCAACCACATATTCTAATGCATGAACTACAAATAATTTTATGATTCTTCTGACAGAAACTGAAGGCAAATTTTCAAAATGGTGCAAATAGGCTAACACCATAATTATAATCTCCTTTTTCTTTTTTTTATAATCATCAACACATCATAATTGTTATTTCCCATTGTCTTCCTTTACATATTTTTATCAACAGTGCAAAGATACATAATGCAAGTGAACACAGGCAGGGAAAAAGCCTTGAAAAGAATTAGCCTAGTTGAAAATAGCTTATGTATTTATATACATAGTTGTATTTGAACTTCATAACAAATTTGGTAGGATGGGAGAGGGAAGAGAGGCAGCTCATCAAAGTAGGTAAGAGGATGGTCTTTTAATCATTAATGCCTAGATAGAATCCCACTCATCAGCTATAGAACATGGGCACCTTAGCTAACAGCTCAGAGGCTCAGTTGTAAGACAAGTATAATAAAACCCACCTGGTAGGTTTGCTGTGAATATTAAATGAGGGAAAATAAAGGCCTTGGTACACAGAATTAAATAAATAAGATTCATTTATTAAATTAATTAATTAATTAATTATACTACCTAGGGTTAATTAGGATGGCAAAGGTGTTACTACTTTTTTTTTTTCCCACCCGACATATTGACACACATGTCCAGAAGTGTGCTTGACCACTCTGATGACCATGTGGAAGGAAAACTGTCACCTTCTAGCTTTTAAAATTCAGAGGTGACCTGTCCATGTTTAACACTTCTAACAACAAAAAATGAAAACCTATTAGGGAAATACGTACTGATGCCATTTTAACTAAATTATCAAATATCTTCCTAACACATGTGTCAATGTAGTGAGTCACAGTCCCCGAGCACTGGCACAGCCCTGAAAGATCAGGCTCAGTTTACAGGGAGGCTGTGGCTATCTCTTCCTCGTTGCTAGCCAACTCTCAGGTTAATGACATAATTAAATGGCTATAAAGTTCCATAATTCTTGCTCCTTTAATTAACCAGAGGGAAACCTCTTCTCAATGTCGAAGATTCTGCTGTTTCATTCTGTGTAAGTTTCAAAAGGTTGATGTTCAAATTCCATAACAATCGCAAGGAGCACTAAGTATTTTAAAAAACAAAGAAGTGAGAATTTGAGCGGAAATGGAAACTTTTCAATCAAGTGTATAAATAATCAGCTAAAATTGGTTCTGTATATCATGCTGTGAGTTTTCACCAAGAGTTGTTCTAGAAAACAAACATAAACTTAGCAGAAGCCAAAATCACTGAAGCAAATGATTCCCTTGAAGATTCTTCTGGACTCCAGAGGTGCTACACTAAAATACTTCCACAGAGTTTCAAGCTCTTTATGAGGAAAAAGTGTGAACTTGGGACAAGACACAAAATACATGCTGTACCTTTTACAAAAGTTTCTCAAAACCTCTCCCATTATTCCTGTGACCTTCCATTAATTCAACAGTTCTAAATCAGGTAGAAGTTGAAATGATTTCAATTAGATGCACAACGGGGGATGGCCGCATAAAAGGAAGTGGGTGGTATTGCCTAGGTTGAAAGAGGAAGGTGGAGAATTCATATTCCACAAGCTGTTCCCACTTCCCACGTGGCATGAGCAAGGCCTGGAAGGTTATTAGTGTCCCCCAAAGAGAGGACTCAAAGTGGCCTAGCTGAGCAGAGTGGGCTTAGTATGCAGCCCCCTGTGATGGAGGGCATGGTGCCTTCCCAGCAGACACTCCAAGTAAAGTCTGGGACATTCCCAGACAGAGGCTGGTTATGCTATATAGCACAGACTCAAAAAGCATCAGCAAGACCTGAGATGAGGCATCCGGGGGGTTATCTGAGAGTACTGAACAAACAATAGAAGAGCAGGTCCCAATTCAAACCTTTGGTAGATACCTGTGGGCCAAAGAGCAGCCAGCCTGAGAGACCTTGCTACAGAGAGTAGCAGGGCCAGACACAAGGCAAGGACTCAAGCACCCCTTTCGTCTGCCCCCATATAGACTGATGAAGCCCCATGGCAAGTATGAACCTTAGGGTTGGGAAGGTCGTGCATCAATGTGTGCTGCAAGGTATTGCACTTGCTTGGCAAGCCGTGTGTCCTGGTCTGGAGTAAGGGAGCTTTTCTGACATCAGTCATCTCAGAACTAGGGAGGGAAGAGGGACAGAGAGAGAGAGACAGACAGACAGACAGACAGTCCTAAGCAGGCTCCATGCCATCAGTGCATAGCCCGATGTGGAGCTCAAACTCACGAACCATGAGATCATGACCTTAGCTGAGATCAAGAGTCAGATGCCTAGCCAATTGTGCCCCCCAGGCACCCTTATGTTAGCAGTTTTTAAACATTAAACATGAAAACAAGAGCATTATTTCTAGAGGGCCCTCACCATACCCTAGAAAAGGAACTTTTATATGATCCCTGGCTTTTATGGAGTTTAGCCAGTTCTTTAGCAGTCTTATGTAAATCAATATTCAATGAAAATTTTAACGAACACATGAAAAGTTTCTAGATGTATTAAAAACTGATCAGTTGGCCTAACACTACACCTTACATGCCTACCCTGTGTTAGTCCATCTCATCAAAACACACTTGGGAAAAATATTGAAGTTAGTCCTAAGCCACCCTTGCTCCATTTTAATGCATTCCTCAGACAAACAGTTCTGGGTATTATTCCCCCTGTCCATTCTCTCCTATCCCTGGACCTTCCATTCCCTTCTTTTTCTCTCATGATGCCAGACTTATATATATATATATATGTGTGTGTGTGTGTGTGTGTGTTTGTGTATGTGTATAAAGACTTTATATACATATATGTGTGTGTGTATGTGTATAAAGTGTATATGTATATATACACTTTAATAGGTCTTTTTCTCCCATGATGTCAGATTATACATATATATGTATGCGTATATATATATATATATATATATATATATATATGTGTGTGTGTATGTATATATACACTTTAATAGGTCCACAGAAAAGATAGCCACATCAGATTTGTATTGGGCAGAAGGGGTCAGCCTGAATTTCCAGAGTATGGCTCAATCCTTACCACACACTTCCTCCCACTCCAAGGATTTCATTTCATCTTCTATCCATCCAGCTAAGGAGAACAGAGGCTAATTTAGGAGCCTCTTTATGCCTGTACATATTCAGCCAGAGGGGTCACTGCTGATTGATGCAAGACACTCTGTCCTCCAAGAGCTCGCCAAGTCCCTGCTGGTCCAGAGAGTAGCAACCAACAGTAACTCACCCTTTAGTGCCTGTGCATTTCTGTGCCTCCAGCTAGAAACCGTCAATAAAAACTAGAGGCAACTTATGTTGCCTTAGATCACTAATAAATGCCTCACACCACCACCTCAGAGCCCTTTCACAAAAATGTATTTCTCTACAGATAGATGCCAAGCCCCAGCAGCCAATTACTACAGAAATGCCTCAAAGGCTTGAAGGAAGAGGCAGGGAGAGACAAGGGGCTCTTTTCAAAGATAAGAGTTATATGCTTCTTCCTAATAAAAGTTGCTCCCTTTTGTTGAATGCTTCCTCTAAGCCAGACACTGGGATATGGTTTAACCTACATCATTTCATTCATTTCCTGCAATTCTGGGACTCAGAAAGCTCTAGCCCATTTTACAGATGAGGATACAAAGGCTCACAGGGCTTAAGGAGCTTCTACTTTCTGCTTCTCCACTCACACCCCCCCCCCACACACACACACAAACCCTGCCCCACCCCTACAAAGGCTTGTGAGTGCATGTTGCAAAAGCACCTGGGAAATGGCCAGATGCAGGCACTTCAGACTGATGTCTCAGCTCCAGAGCCTGGCCACTTCTTCCCTTACAATGCAAAGATGCTCCATGGTTCGGTTAGATCACAGACTGCCAGAAACAGACTCCATTGTGTTCTATCCCATCATCTAGATGTTGTCAACACTCCCAGGGCGTTGCACTTTATTGGTGTGTGTTGAAGATTCTGGAGATTTCTGTGGGTACCACAAAGCACTGGGCACCCACCCTGTATATGGTACTGTGATGGGTTCTGCATAGGTTTAAGGGAGTGAAGTGTTAAAAAAAAAAAAAAAAATGGCACGGTCACAGTCTTCTACAATTATTTCCAATCACGCAACTTTCAACAAAACCAGCCCCTGGGTTAAATGCTAGGGATAAAGGCAACAAACACTCTTGGGCCATAGATTTTATCATTTCTTTCTATCCTTCCTTTGTTCTATGCCTATTTCCTAAAGAGTCTCATTATCTCTCATTATATACACACAAGTCTTAGGCTCTAAGAGACGGGTTTGTGTTGACACTTTCTCTGTATGTTTTGTTATGCTTGTTTTTGTTGGCCTAGAGAACCAGCAGCCAGGGACAGCAGGATGACTTTGAGCCAAGGGGCGGTCTGTTCACACCCTGGGGACAGGAGTGTTTCACTAAGTTGCTGCCGCTTGAAAGGACAGCCGCCACGCAGTCTTGCTCTCTCCCGGTTTTGTTATCCCTGACATAATAAATAAAGGCTCATTCTGTTGTGTCCAAAAGACCCTTTTCAGGAGACCTGCTCTTGCTGGAAGTCTCCAGAGCCTCCTCACCTGATTATAGTCAGATGCTGGGCATTTCAAATTAAATTAGAACAAATAACAAAAATGAATGAAGAGTGGGAAGGAGGAGGAACAAAAGAGCAAAAATGGTATTCATTTAAAGTAGCCAATGAAAAAAATGGAGCCCAGAAAACTCAGCTGATAATGGCAGAGATTGATGTTTGCTGTCCATCTTAGTCCAAAAAGGGCCACAAGTAAGAATCTGTTGGGATAACAACTCTAGGTTACTTCTGTGTAGAATATTCTGATGCAGATATGGCCAGGATAAACAGGAAAATGTTTTAAATCTAGACCTGAATTTTTATGGCCCTTGGACTATGATATGATCTCTACTTGCCTACCTGATGGTGTATGCAGCATACAAGATACAGTTCTTGGAAGGTGGTAAGAATATTTGCCCCACTGTGCCATTTTTTTCTCTAGTAAGTCCTGCCAAGGACAAAGTGTCATTTGAGCTCAAAATTCTACTCAAGATGTGCCTAGAGGGACCCACTGGAGTGGGGGTGGATAGGAAGGCAGAGGAATTCTCGGAATACCTGGTCCCAATATGCTCCAGTGTCGGTAAGATGGTTTGAAATCAAATGGAGGGATTCATGGACCAAGATTACAGTGTGTCCATTACCAAAGTGATTTAAGACAGAATCCTTATAGCTCCACTAAAAACAAGTTGAAATCCAGCAGTCTAACAAAGCCTCAGAATCACTTCGGCCTCCTTGATACCACTTTACCCTGGTTCCAGCCCTCTCACGTTTGTCTGGAACATTGCTATCACCTATTTCAGCTGCCCTAAATATTGTCGGATCCCAGAGCAGCATTAAGATATCTGATAAGACAATCTAACTTCACCATCCAGATGCTGAAAGGACATTTACATTTAATGTGCTTTTTCAATCCTATTAGCCAAAGTAATATATTGTACAGTAAAATATATTGTCTTATTACAGTGCTTTCATCATGAAGAAACAATGAGCACACAGAAACATAACTCATATTATATTGTCTGTCACTGAAGGAGAGCTCTTCAACAAACTCAAACCCAGTTTGGATCAAATAAGCTATTTGATGCTAGAGAGTTCACTAATCTTGTGCCAAAACTAGTTGCACCCACATATTAAAAGTCGTTATTAACTAGGGAAAGAGACTCAGGAGAACACAACAGATGATTACCTTCTGAGAGACATTCTTGCATATAGCATTAAAAACACTCTTTGGTCATGTGTCTGTCCCCTCTTCATTTTGATTTCCACTGGCCAGGCATAAGTCAAACTTCCAAGTCTCTGAAGGAGCCAGTGCTACTGGGTATTATCTCAAAAATGTGACAATCCCTTTATTAAAAAAACAATAAGCATTCGAGAGTGATCAGTGAAAAAATGTCTTTTAAGGCCATTTATTTTTAGCTGAGCGTTGTTGTGACTGTTTCCATGGCTAAACCATGAACATGTTTGCTGCACAAGCCCGGTCAGCTAGTGGCCTTAATTAACTTTCAAATGGAGAATGCTGCGGTTTACCACTTATTAAATATCTACCACACCAAGTTACAGTTTTACCCTTCCATACCTCACTTAGTCAAGACGCCTCGAAAAACCCACAATGCTGAATAACTGGTGATTTAAAAATAGGGGCCACGTGTAATTATCCAACTGAACACACAGGCTGTGAGGAAAGTTTACTAAATTCTGGGCAGCTTTCATTTCCAGATTGAATGATATAATTTGTAAATTGAGGCAACAGGATAAGTCACTCAGAAAGAATAGAGCAAGCTGTTCTTACTCATTCAAAGGACTTCAACACGTATTTGTTAAGGGCTTGCTTGGTGTTCCAGATACTGAGTATTCTTCCAGAGCCCTCCTGTCTAGGAATAGCAGGAGATGGTAAATGGAGTTCAGGACACGGTGAAGAAGGAAGAAGACACTCTCAGCATACAGGATTTTAAAACAGTATGCTCTCTAGAGAAAGAAGAGCATGAAATCACTCATCAAGATAATCTACTCTTAATACAACATACAAGTAGACTCACCAAACTGATTTCACCAAACATTTTATCCACGAGGGAGATGATGTGGTTTGAGATTCAATTGAGATAGAATTAGTTTTTGTGATGAGCTAGGTGAGTGGTTGGGGTATAGTAATAATGATATCATTACTCCTTCTCTCCTCTCTCTCACCCAGTACTCTGAGACAGACACACACACACACACACAAACTGTCGCTCACATCTGTTTGGATTTGGCTTCTGAATCTTCAACTACTGTTGTCTGTGTTTCGAGTTGTGCACTCCCGGGGGGAGGGGGGAGAAGAAGGAAATTCACCTCTCGTTGAAATTCTACTGTGTATAAAATGGTCTTGGAATTTGAAGGAAGAAAAAAAAAATCCTTCTACAAAGAGAACATGTGAAAAGGCCAAGGGAGAGCATAACTGAAAAAATATATAAAAATGCAAATTTTCCTAAACTCCAGCTTTGGATGGACTGAAGCATAAGTGAGAACTTCAACAAAGCAACAGAAAAAGATGACAGCTCAGAGTTTCAGAAATTTAAGACAGCAGCAGGATTAGACACTTTGGGTTGTCTTCGCACACATTTCTTATGGGAGTTAATTCCATTTGACATGCAAGACCAAAGCAAGATTACAGAGGCATAGCCCCATGGCGAGGTGTATGCTGTAGCTAAAAGCTGGGATTTGAATAATTGTGCAGGCTTACTCCAAGAATCAGGCGAGAACAGAATGAATGGATTATTACAAGGAACTTTGTACATTTTTAACTGCTGGACTTAATAAAATACCCTCTATGTGAGAGTAATGTTATGGTCGTCTGCACTCACTCTAGCTGAAGTTTGTGGTAGGATCCATCAAAAATGAGGAAAAACAGAAGCTGATTTTCAAAAAGAAAGAAAGAAAAGAAATGAATTTCGCAATGAATGACTGGGCTGGGTTGTGCCCATATGATTTACAGAGGAACAACAAATTTGGAAAACTTGAGATCAATATACTTAAGCCCTCCATGCCAACCCCCACTTCAAGGTAGAGGGAATTCATTTCCTGTGCAAAGAAGTTTGAGGAAAAGTGGAGAAGAGAATTCAAGGAAAGTGGGCCACAAAAGGTGGATTTTTACTTCACTGTTTCAGCTTGTTAGGGAGGTCATTTGTTACTGAGAAAAATTACTAACTCACATATCATTTTATATATATATGTATAAATGTGACCTCTTTCGTTGGAATCTGTGGAAGCACTTGTCTGTAAAAGGCAGAAAGAGTAACAGTTCTAAAGACTCCTCACTGCTTAATTAACTGTCCAGTGAGAATTATTAAAAATCTCTATATAATTCTTATTTAGCTCTCATTAAAGTGAAAGATACAAATGCCGGACAATGCAAGGTTCAGAGAAGCTTTAAGAAAGGAAAGTTAGTCTTGTAATAGCTGAGAATCACGAAAAGCTGCCCATTAACGAAGCCAAGTAGACCTTTCATTTTAAAAGTCACTGATTCAGATCGGAGATGATTTGATTTGATTTTCTCCCTTATAGTAGCCTTCATCTCCTCTCCTCCTGAGAGCCTACTTCTGACCCTCCAGGAGCCCTAACCAGCCCAGTGGGGAGAGAGAAGTTAACCCCAGGAGAGGAAGAAACTGCTCTGGGGCTGCGGCACTGGGGAAGCGCGCCCTCTGCTGGGAAGCCAGTCTGCAACTGGGCTTGGGAAAAATCCCCCAAAGAGACTGCCCCCAGGAAAGCGGAAGAGATGCACATCTCCAGGAGGGACCCCTCGAAGACGTGTGGCATCTCTTTCTCATCACTGCAAGAGGAGATTAGAGAAGGGACAGGAGAGGGTGTGAGTGCTTGATTTAACCAGAACTCAAATGCAGCTCTCTTCACAAAACATGTCTGCCAACTTCAGCCTGCCATGCAAAGTGGCAACAGGAATGATGAACGCATTACAAATTTGTAGACCCTAAAATTAAACTCCACCTCATTTATTTCATATTTCGGCATGCTGGGGATGGCTGACATTACAGGCACACATCTTTCCTGATAAGCTCTGTGGTTTTCTTCTTGGCAAAGGGATTTGCGCTCTGTATGGATGCACTCAGTCTTCTTGAAGCCTCAATTCTGTGTGGTAGAGCTAGGAAAGAGGAGGCATGCTGCAGTGATCTGCAGAAGAAAGTCGGGGAGAATTGTAGCCCTGGGAGGAAAGCAAATGGATAAGTTACCAAAGGAAGATAAAGAGTTAGTCTTTCCCCCTCTGTCTCTGTGCATCATTTAGATCCTTGCCACTAACAGTCGTTCACAGACCAGCAGCTTCAGCATCACCTGGGAGCCTGTTAGAAAGGCAGGAGTCCGGGTGCCACCTAGACCTACTGACTCAGAATCTGCATTTTAACAAGATTCTCAGTGATTCAGAAGTACGCTATACTTTGAGATGCACCATTATAGACACTGGAAGAGCTAAAGCACAGGATAACTAGAGCACTGAACTTTACAGGTGGAAGGAAGCCTAGATACCACCTGCCTCCTTCGATAAGGAAACCAAGGCCCGAATGTGGTCAGCTATGAAAGGTGGAACACAAAAGCTGTCACAGGCTTTTGTGCTTAGCCTCATCACATACTACAAGACCAACAGAATGTGGCACCGGCACTACAGCGATGTAGGGGATCAGTCTCATGTGGGAGGGACCTTGTCTTCTACTCAGCTCTGTACCACTGAAATGACATTGTAAGGACACAAGTCTAAACGTCTAAACCAAACTGACTCCATGACAGGCTTTAAGTTTCCCCTCTGAACTAGAAGGCCTAAGTTCCAGCTTCCCCGAAACTATCAGGCAGTTACACATTGCCCAAGGCAGGAGAAACCACCCTTGCAACACCCAAACAGGAAAGGCCAGCGACCACCTTCCACATTACTGAGGGAGAGGCCTATAGATAGAAACTATAGATAGGACCCTGTTACCTAATGTTAAAGTTAACCCTTTAGTCGCCGAACAAGACCCTAGGCTCGCACTGTGATTGGTTGAACTTAAAGGTACTCTAAATGTTGTAATCGGATCCGGCCAAAAGTTAACAAATACTCTAGACAATGTGTATGGTTAAACTCGCTGTCAATAATGTTGAATAATTATGATTGGATCACTGTTCCCATGTCACAACTTCTGTAAGTCCCCTGTCACAAACCCCATAAAAACCCTACTCCTCTATTGTTCGGGGCTCTCAGCATGGATCCACTGCATTGGTGAGGTCTGGGAGCCCGAGCTTAAGCCCGAATAAATGCCCTTTGCTTTTGCATACGTGACTCGGACTCCTTGGTGGTCTTGGGATTTTGGGGAGATCACGATCTGGGCATAACAACGTCTCTAAGTTCTTCAAGAATTGACAAAAAAATGAGATTCTGATATTCCTTCTTTTCACGTAATGATTGATGAAACACATGGGAAAATAAATTGAATTATGTTACAATCTCCCAGGGAAACATAATTAAGTTGTAAGGCATTCCCATGAAATCCTAAAAGCCTTCTATCAAGTAGACAGTGACTTCTACTACATGATCAATAATTATATTAATGAAAGATAATTATTTTGATAAGATGATGTGACTTTGGGGCTGTACTTATTCTTGATCTGATGTATTGATCAAATAGTGAAGACTCAGTTGGAGCCAGAGCTAGATATAAAGAATTCTTTGGGGGTTCCAGAAAGCTTTATGATATTTCTGCTAAACTGTACCAATTTGTAAATCCTGACCAGTAATTTGATGCTCAGTCACACAATCCAATGGGTACTACACGTACAAAACCAACAGAACGTTCCATTCACTATTCTTAATTCTCTATGAACTAGAAGCAAGCAATTATCAGCTAGTAATAGATAATATATGAGACATAAAATCCAATATTCCTCAAACTTTCAAAACTCCAGAACATCCAATACATTCTTTCTGTGTATGTAGGACTCTAAAGCACATTCATGGCAACTCTGGGAAGGTGAACTAAAAGAACTCGACCTGAAGTTAACAATGCTCAGAAAGCTGCTATGAGCGAGGACCCTTAAACATTCACTAACTTTCTCTGCAAATATCTGACTGTGAAGATCAGCCCTGGAAGGCACGCCTGGTCATGCACACCTGAGACTTCTAGTTGATTCTTTCTCTGAGCTTTCCAGAGACACCCTTGATGAATATGAGGCACCTATTCAGCTTCATAAAGGTGAATCAGGGATCATCAACAGAAAGCAGAGATGGAAACGTGAATTCTAAGCAATAGTGAAAGAATCATATCGTAAACACACCAGCTTTGGATTTTTTAAGGCTACCACTGTTATTATATGTTATTAACTGTCTAGAACTATTTACATTATTCAAGAGAGAGTGTTGGGTTGTTTTATTATTAAGGGATAATGTAGTTGAGAAGAATCACATGTATTAGGAATGAAGTCATTACCATTACACATGACTTCATCAGAATTTCCTTAAATTATTTGTGAAAGATCTTGCTGATATCATGCTCACTATATGAAAGGTTGTAGATTTTTCTCTCAAGAAGGTAGAAAGTGAAGTATGTAAGAGTCGAGATCGAGTAGCCAATGCTACTGGTTTGAATTGTGGGTCTGCCACTTGCCAACTATGGCTTGAACAAGTAAAATCTCTCTCTATGCCTCAGATTCTACATCTGGAAGATAGGGATAATGTAATACATGCTTAAAGGAGTTGTAAAAATTTGGTGAATGAATAAGCTGGAGGCAACTGGAACATCCATGAGATATACTAAGCACCCATTCCATAGTCATGATGATCAGTATTGCCCTTATAATTTATGTAGGTTGACTTATTTATGGTCATATTGCAATTTATTTTAAAAAGTCTTCTTTAAATCCACCTTTCACACTACCTGAAATCCAGGTTTCAGTCTCTAGCTCAAAATCTACTTTCTTAACAATTATAAAAGAGAAGAAGATATTCATAGGGCCTGAAAACATAAACTTATTTATGTTTATAATTTGACAACACACACACACACACACACACACAGGCACAGAACAATAATACTTCATAGCCCAATGCCAGAAGTTACCCTACAGGGGATTTGCTATAAAGGAAGCTAAATGTGTGACCCAATATTCTAGTGAGAGTTCTTACCATTCAGAGCAGAATAACCTGAGAACAAAATAATGCAGAAAGCAGCCCCGAGGTTCCTTTGTCTTTCCTCGGGTAAAATCAATTCTGTTATTATCCACAGTTGGGTACAGAATGGCATATGAACAGCGTGGCTTCAGCCAGCAATACCGCTCAGAGAGTGGGTTGCATGGGTAATATTCCACACCCTGATTTACTCAGCAGTGTAAGAGAGAAAGGAGGAGATCCATCTTAGGTAGGAAAATTTATTCTAAAGAAGTATTAAGACACTAGAAAAGACAAGAGAGAAGAAAAATGTGAGCAAATTCATATAGAATCAAATATGCTCATCCTCAGACATAGAGTCCAATGGGCAATATTGCCAGGCCTAATATCTTCCTCTCTGCCCTTTTACATGAAGACTGTTTAGTCATATTTCCCATTTGGGGGAAGGAAATGGGCCATGTACATGATGCTGCATGTCAGAGTAAAATAAAAAAATAAATAAATAAAAGAAAGCTTTCCAAAGAAAGTAAGCAGACATGGGAGTGTGGCATTATGGAACCCATAAAATAGACCAGCAATGATTGAATATGAGAAAATGACTTGGTCTTTCTTAAAACTACAATTAGGCAACTGAGCTAACTAATAGGATTTGAGAAGATGTAAATAAGTTTTTTTTTTTTTTTATTAACAAAGGGAGTGAAGAGACAAATTTCAGCCTGAATGAAAGAAGGTAAATGATTCCTCCCCAAAGGCAGAGCCAAGATTTCTCAAATGTGCTGCCTCTTAAAAGAGATAGAAGTAAAATATATGAAGCAAGATGACATAATGTGCTGTTGCTTAAATGTAGGCAATGATGGTATCCTAGTCTATAGACCAAGTTGTGAGTAACTGAATGCAAGATAAAGCAAAAGTATGGAAAAGGCCACTCGGTAACAGAAGCATAAAAATGCAATGTGTATAACAGTCCTGAGAAAGGTACAGTTGGGTAGGGCTGATTAATAAGGAGAGCAGTGAACAGAACAGAGTGGATTTGCAGAGATTAACATATAGCAAGCATTGTCCAGAAGACTGTACAAAGTTCGTGTTGGTCTTGAATCCGAAATAAGGTAAAGAACTTACCTCTCATCACAAAAGACCCACTGTGAGTTGGTATGTCTCAGTCAAGCAACCTATCTTTTCCCACAAGCCACTTAAAACATATAATTTAAAATAATACTTTTATTCTCCTAAGCAAATCAATCCCTCTAGCATCTCTCCTTTTGGGTAGGGGGAGGGAGAGGAAGCATAAGTCACAATACTTTTTTAATGTTTATTTAGTCTAAAAGAGAGAGAGAGAACAAGCAGGGGATGGGCAGAGAGAGAGAGAGGGAGAGAGAAACCCAAGGAGGCTCTGTGTCGATGTGGGGCTCAATTCCATGAACATGAGATCATGACCTGAACCGAAATCAAGAGTTGGAAGCTCACCCAACTGAGCCACCCAGGAGCCCTGGTACTGTATTTTTGAGGTTGCAACATGACAGAGACCTTACAAAGAAAAAAGCAATTTCATCCATAACAGCTGAGCTCTGGGAAAACACAGAGCTTGATAAATTTCAGCTTTTAAGATGAGCAAGAACAAGAGTCAGAAATGTGAAATCTCCAGGTGTCTGTCAAGAACTTGGGCATTTGCATTTCCAAACTCTAAGGACTCTACCCCAGAGCTTGCTCCACTGTGAGGGGCATCAGCACTTCTCCAGGTTCCAGGCAATAGAAGTTTTTGATGGAATAAAAGAAAAAAAAAAATATCCAGTCTACAAATTGCTCAGGAATCCCAAGCCAAATGTCTAAGAAACACAGATGCAGGCGACAAAGCACAACTGCCCAGGCTTGGGCACAAGACCACACTGTGGTCTGTGGACTACTCTCGGACAACCACATGTTAAGATCAGAGACCATCATGAAAGAGGCAATGAAGTGTGCAGCCTTTTGAGACTATGAGAGCTACTCAGCTGAGGGCCGCTGGTCCCCTTCTTTATTTTAACCTGAATGTTCGGAAGCCACTTGTGTTGGCAATGCTCTAATTCGTTCTGTGGGGACTTTGAAGATCTTGATGGCTGAGGAGGTGCTTGTGTCTCTGGTGAGCAGAAAAAATAGCTCTTTGACCTTTACCAAGGTAGACGTCTATGGCAGGATTCAGTAACAGAAGGTACAGGGGCAGAAAGAAGCCAAAGGCCGTCTGCAGCTGTGTTCATAGATCACTCCCGCTGGGAGCTCCTTGGAGCAAATGATGACTAATTAGGCAGGCATGACAGACAAATAAATAAATAAAAAGAGGAGCTGGTATTTTTAGGGATGCAAATGCAACTCAAAATCAGGAAACCTTAGCCAACAACAGTTCTCAGACCTTTCACTTGTTTCAAGAGGGGAGAAGGAAAGATCTGCAAGCAAAATCCTCAATCCAGGATCAGCTCAGAAACGAAGGCAGTCTGTGGCCGTGGGAAAAGTCACTGCGTACTTCTGGGAGCCTCCGGCCTGTCTGCTCCTTTCGTTCACTTTGAGCTTTACTCTCTGGATTTTCGGGAAATTTATAAAATAAGAAGAAGACAAAATATATATAAATACTGACACACACACACACACGGGCATGTTTATTATGTTCTTTCCTATAAATGGAAAAAAAGACAAAAGAAGGAAAGTAATTTGCAGTTCAGTTCTCTGGCCTCAGTGCTGGCTCACCAATGAATCTTCTTATATACAAAGCTGACTGGAGGGAGGGGGGGATTGAATAACAAATTTATGTGATACAATCACATCATTTACAATCACATAATGGACCATATCCCAATTTTCAAAAGGCATAAAGTATCCTCATTAATACGATAAGTGCAGCAGCCAAATCAGCACTGTGATTTTATCAGGGTTTTTGACTGTACATGAATTAGAATGTAAAATGCATACAGAATTTTTAATGGGAAGGCTTTAACATTCACTGAATGTATTTCTTACTGTCATTTGCATCACATTAAAGTGAAATTCTACATAAAAGGATAAAGAGAATATGTCCTAAATTACAGTTTTTCCATCGTTGTCATGTCCACACATAGAAAAATCTGATTCATAAGCTTAAACATGATCCTAAATCCGAAAAGGCTGCACCAATACCCTATTTGTTTGTGGGTTTCATGTGGCTGTCCAGACCTGGTAGAACTCTGTAAGGTCAGGATGTCAGGACAAAGCTAAGAAAGATCATGGGGCTTGGGGTGGGGGACAGGGAGAGGATGACTGTACTGTCTCCTACTCTAGTACATTCTTAAATACTGTGACTGTGTTTTTCATTCCATCCCAGACTACTAAAAAGTCACTCATGTTCCTTAGAAGTATTCTGTTGCATCGCAGAAAGCTTCTGTCTTCAGTTTGGTTCACTTGAATAGAGTTCATGGGCCTGAGTGGATGACTGTGAGTACAGCCTGGTATGTTCCACCCTGGATGAGTTCCATATATACTGCTATGTACACAGGATATCCAGTGAGTGCTTGCTTCATGGGAAGCCAGTGCATGTCTGCTTGTGTGTTGAAATCTGATCCATAAGTCAGAAGTTAGTCTCAGGCTAATGGTTGTTTTTTTTTTTTTTTTTTTTTT
>NW_024081995.1:0-1816 GCF_003009895.1 Hyaena hyaena | reverse complement strand
CCCCCACATCCATCAGTCCTCAGTTTTTGTCAGCATTCAAGAGTCTCTCATGGTTTGCCTCTCTCCCTTTCCCCCACCATTTCCGCCCTTCTTCTCCCCCTTGTTCCTCCGTCAAGTTCCTCCTAATCCTCCTATACGTGCAAACATATGGTATTTGTCCTTCTCTGCCTGACTTATTTTGCTCAGCATAACTACATGGCAATGTTTTGTTTTGTTTTTAATGAGGCTAATGCCAGGTAAGTCTTTATTATATTTAGAAAAAAAAAAGTAACTGAAAATAAAAGTCACTCAAAAGGAATGAGAGTTTTTAAACAGCCTATAATTCCGCAATGGGAGCACTTGGATCCCTCTCCCAGGCCAGTTTTAACCCAATCAAGATGCTGGAGGGTAGAACACATGGTTGTGCCCAGCAGGCCAAGGAGGGTGATGGAGACGATGGCACCCCGACTCCACTTGCTGGGTTCACCTGTGCAAGTGCCATAAGCATAAAAAACTCATCCCTCAATCCAAGCCAAGCCCAGGCCAGAAGCTACACATGGGTGGTAAACACCTACAACAGCTGGGAAAAATAAGAAGGAGGATACACTTCCAAAGTGTTCTGGTGGGCACGCTGAATGGAGTTGCAAAGGTGCCTGTTTTCAGGGTCTGGTCTCAAGCTTAGCGGCATCTACACACCCAGGCAAAAAAAAACCCAAACTGTCTTTTCTCATAACACACAGAGAAGTCAATGATTGGTACACAGCACCTGATGCAGAATCTTAGGAATCTGAGACTATTTTCATTCCTAGAAGAAGCCCAGGTGTCACCTGCTAAGTTTGCTAAGACCACAGACTAGGAATGGTGAATACCTGCCGTAAACACACTGGCCACCTGTCCACTGGCAAGCAAACCTGGTCCATGTTGAGGAAGTCACACTTGGAATGACATGGCTCTGCTACCATTTTAGAGTCTAAGTAGAGTGTGTTCCCATGCACCCAACAGAAAGCCATGCATGGAACCTGGGATGAACTAGTTGGAACTCACAACAGATCGGCAAGTGCATCTTGGTCCTAGAGGAAAACTTTATTTTTTTAAAATGTTTTTTATTTATTTCTAAGAGAGAGAGAGAGAGAGAGAGATTGAGAAACAGCTTGAGCAGGGGAAGGTCAGAGAGAGAGGGAGACACAGAATCTGAAACGGGCTCCAGGCTATGAGCTAGCTGTCAGCACAGAGTCCGATGTGGGGCTAGAACCCATGAACCGCGAGATCATGACCTGAGCCAAAGTTGGATGCTTAACCGACTGAGCCACCCAGGCGCCCCTTTTTAATTTTTAATGTTTATTTGTTTTTGAGAGAGAGCAAGCGAGTGAGCAGGGGAGGGGCGGGAAGAGAGGGAGATACACAATCTAAAGCAGGCTCCAGGCTCTGAATTGTCATCACAGAGCCCAGTGTGGAGCTTGAGCCCATGAACTGTGAGATCATGACTTGAGCAGAAGTCAGATGCTTAACCAACTGAGCCAGCCAGGCGCCCCATCCTAGAGGAAAACTTTCTATGTTTGCACATGGCAACAGCCTACATGGAATGAATGGCTTTCAGAATAGCCAGCATATCCATTTTAATCGATATATCTTTAATAATTTGTTTAATAACTTTATCTCTGATAAAGATCAAAGGCTGCATAGAATAGCATTTGGCACTGATAGCCAATTGCAGTTAATTCAGGTTCTTTTTGCTTGAATGTACATAGATTATTTATCTTATACCATTGTTAGAAAAATGTATCAATGTCCTTCCATATCTAGAAACACTTTTTTTTTTAATTTTTTTTTTTTTTTT